>NC_143048.1:14427500-14727500 GCF_057628025.1 Oncorhynchus mykiss
GACTAGCGTTTTGATGTCACATTCCCAAAGCAACTGAACCCCGTCAGAGAAACAGCAGACATAAAGATAGCCAAAGGATTCTTCATCTTCAGAGAGGACAAAGAATAAGGAAGAAGGGAGGTTTTGAAGCTGGAACACCCACCACCCTTATTGAATAATGGTGACTTTTTGAGAGTGCGTTGATCTCAGCTCAAGGCCTACATGCCACTGTGATCACTAAGAAGCGGACAAAGGAAAAAAATCATTTACAAAAATCATTTTAAAAGGAGGTGCAAATCTCATCACTGAGAGACGATCCCCTCACAAACTGAATTCTGGGAAACAGAATGCCAGCGAAGACGCCCATGTACTTAAAGACTACCACACCCAAACGAGGGAAGAAGCTCAAGCTGCGAGACGTCCTGTCCAGTGACATGATTAGCCCCCCGCTAGGGGACATGCGCCACAGTGCCCATGTCGGGCTGGAGGGAGAGGGCGACATGTTCGGAGACGTAGGCTTTTTACAGGGCAAGATGGACATGTTGCCCGCCCTGAACGGCTTACCACGGTCCCACAGTATGGAGAGGCAGCTGGATGAAGTCTATCCCATGAACGACAAAGGACTCAACCACTCTTGTAACAACCACCGCAATCCCTACCACCATTCCACCAGCCTGCTGAAGAGCACCATCTCCATGCCTGTGTTCATCGCCCCCGAACAGGCCCCTCCCAAGCCACCTCGGCTCCACCTGGAGGACTTGACCCCCCCGTCCCAGCAGCAACAGCAACAGCAGCAGCAGCACCAACCTCAGCCGAACAACCATAACCACAACGACCACAACCAGCAGCGGCATCAATCGTTGTCTGTGTGTGACCAGGGTGTCGGCTGCTACATGGACCCCTGCCACGACCTTAATTACTCTGCCTCCTTCAGGCACCTGGTGCCCTCCTCCGGCTCCTTCTCAGAGGTCTCCTCAGAGGACTCCATGTCAGAGAGCTGTGGCCCCCTGGAACCTCAGAGGGGGCTGAGCCTGGATTCAGACGCTGGCCTGAGCAATGAGGACCTGAGGAGCGAGCGGAGTGAGTCGCCCACTGTGTGCCCTAGATTCTCTCCCTGTGTCTCCCGCTCAGAGTCCCTGATGGGCTTGGATCTGGACCTGGGGCCATCCATCCTGGAGGATGTGCTGAGGATCATGGACCGCTACAAGAGTGTTGATGACCACTGTGATTTGTGAGCAGATGGGGGGAAAGGGGTTTAGACACTGCTGTGCAGAGAGGTGTCTGGTACACTTTTTTTTTACCATCCTCCATATAGCCTAATGATGATTGGGCTGGTCCAGCAGACAGGCAGACAGGCAGACAGGCAGACAGGCAGACAGACAGACAGACAGACAGACAGACAGACAGACAGACAGACAGACAGACAGACAGACAGACAGACAGACAGACAGACAGACAGACAGACAGACAGACAGACAGACAGACAGACAGACAGACAGACAGACAGACAGAGGATAGTGCCAGGACTGACAGGCTAAAAAGCCTGGGACTTAAGACGGCTGTAAATGTGGGACTATATAATATCCAGACTGAATACACAGCAGCTTCAGAACCAACCATTTGTCTTTTGATATTCAGAATCACAATGGGGGAGAGACAATCATTTCTCCCACCCAAATTTTTCGCAGACTATCATTTTACATGTTTTTCAGCATAATTTATACTTCACTAACTCTCTAAGTAAGCTCTGTAGTTTTGTGATAGGATAAAACGTAGTTGTCTGAAAATACAATTAATGTACTTAAAAAGACTTCAAGGTTTGTGTTTTTTTCCCCTGAAATATCATATTGCTGATATTCTTCCAGGAACACATTTTTTAAAATTCTGTATGTACATCTGATTGAATTTTACTGTTCTATGTCAGAACAATACGATCAAGACTGGAGTATGCTATGTATTAGTTTGCCATCTAGTGGCATATGTAAGAATGACACCCAACATGCAGCAGTTCGAGCAGGGCAAAAAGTGAGGTCAAAATGTTGTTTTCTGGGGGCTAAAGTGCATTAGAATCAAAGTATCAGAAATGTGCAGCTTCTTCAAAATCCTTTAAATAGAGTGGGATGACCAGAGAAGGTTTCTCTTTTGTAACAGCTGTGCAATTTGTGGACTTGAATCGAATCCTTCAGCATGTTCTTCTATTGCGTTGTTAAATTACAGTGTATCTCCAATTGTTATGTATATAACTGTAATGTATGAAATAAATATGGGAATTAGATGCTGTACCATTGTATCATTCCTTTCTTTTATACACACTACCGTTCAAAAGTTTGGGGTCACTTAGAAATGTCCTTGTTTTTGAAAGAAAAGCACATTTTTTGTCCATTAAAATAACATCAAATTGATCAGAAATACATTGTAGACATTGTTAATGTTGTAAATGACTATTGTAGCAGGAAATGGCTGATTTTTAATGTCTCACATGGAATAGCCTTCATTTCTCAGAACAAGAATAGACTGACGAGTTTCAGAAGAAAGTTATTTGTTTCTGGCCATTTTGAGCCTTTAGTCGAACCCACAAATGCTGTTATTCCAGATACTCAACTAGTCTAAAGAAGGCCAGTTTTATTGCTTCTTTGATTAGAACAAAAGTTTTCAGCTGTGCTAACATAATTGCAAAAGGGTTTTCTAATGATCAATTAGCCTTTTAAAATGATAAACTTGGATTAGCTAACACAAAGTGCCATTGGCACACAGGAGTGATGGTTGCTGACAATGGGCCTCTGTACGCCTATGTAGATATTCCATTACAAATCAGCAGTTTCCAGCTACATTAGTAATTTACAACATTAACAATGTCTACACTGTACATTTTAAGTTAATGGGAAAAAAAGTGCTTTTCTTTCAAGAACAAGGACATTTTTCTAAGTGACCCAAACTTTGGAACGATAGTGTATATACAGTACCAGTCAAAAGTTTGGACACACCTACTCATTCAAGGGTTTTTCTTTATTTTTACTATTTTCCACATTGTAGAATAATAGTGAAGACATCAATACTACGAAATAACACATATGGAATCAAGTTCTCACCAAAGAAGTGTGAAACAAATCAAAATATATTTGAGATTTGGGCCTCCCGCAGTGGTTAAGGGCGCTGTACTGCTGCGCCAGCTGTGCCATCAGAGTCCCTGGGTTCGCGCCCAGGCTCTGTCGTAACCTGCCGCGACCGGGAGGTCCGTGGGGCGACGCACGTCGTCCGGGTTAGGGAGGGATTGGTCGGTAGGGATCTCCTTGTCTCATCGCGCACCAGCGACTCCTGTGGCGGGCCGGGTGCTAGCCAAGGTTGCCAGGTGCACGGTGTAGCCTCCGACACATTGGTGCGGCTGGCTTCCGGGTTGGAGGCGCGCTGTGTTAAGAAGCAGTACGGCTGGTTGGGTTGTGTATCGGAGGACGCATGACATACAGCCTTCGTCTCTCCCGAGCCCGTACGGGAGTTGTAGCAATGAGACAAGATAGTAGCTACTACAACAATTGGATACCACGAAAAAGGGGTAAAAAAAAATTTAAATGTAAAAAATATATATATATATATATATATTTGAGATTTGAGATTCTTCAAAGTAGCCACCCTTTGCCTTGATGAAAGCTTTGCACACTCTTGGCATTCTCTTAACCTGGAATGCGTTTCCAACAGTCTTGAAGGAGTTCCCACATATGCTGAGCACTTGTTGGTTGCTTTCCCTTTACTCTGCGGTCCAACTCATCCCCAACCATCTCAATTGGGTTGAGGTTGGGTGATCGTGGAGGCCAGGTCTTCTGATGCAGCACTCCATCACTCTCCTTGGTCAAATAGCCCTTACACAGCCTGGAGGTGTGTTGGGTCATTGTCCTGTGGAAAAACAAATGATAGTCTCACTAAGTGCAAACCAGATGGGATGGCGTATCGCTGCAGAATGCTGTGGTAGTCATGCTGGTTAAGTGTGCCTTGAATTCTAAATAAATCACTGACAGTGTCACCAGCAAAGCACCGCCACACCATCACACCTCCTCCTCCATGCTTCACAGTGGGAACAACACATGTGAAGACCATCTGTTCACCTACTCTGCGTCTTACAAAGACACGGCGGTTGGAACCAAAAATCTCAAATTTGGGCTCATCAGACCAAAGGACAGATTTCCACTTTTCTAACGTCCATTGCTCGTGTTTCTTGGCCCAAGCAAGTCTCTTCTTCTTATTGGTGTCCTTTAATAGTGGTTTCTTTGCAGCAATTTGACCATGAAGGTCTGATTCATGCAGTCTTCTCTGAACAGCTGATGTTGAGATGTGTCTGTTACTTGAACTCTGTGAATTTGGGCTGCAATTTCTGAGGATGGTAGTAACTCTAATGAACTTATCCTCTGCAGCAGAGGTAACTCTGGGTCTTCCTTTCCAGTGGCGGTCCTCATAAGAGCCAGTTTCATCATATCGCTTGATGGTTTTTGTGACGGCATTTAAAGAAACTTTCAAAGTTCTAGAAATGTTCTTTATTGACTGACCTTCATGTCTTAAAGTAATAATGGACTGTCGTTTCTCTTTCTCTTATTTGAGCTGTTCTTTACATAATATGGACTTGCTCTTGTACCAAATAGGGCTATCTTCTGTATACCACCCCTACCTTGTCACAACACAACTGATTGGCTCAATGCATTAAGAAGGAAATAAATTCCACAAATGAACTTTTAACAAGGCACACCTGTTAATTTAAATGCATTCCAAGTGATTACCTCATGAAGCTGGTTGAGAGAATGTCAAGAGCATGCAAAGCTGTCATCTAGGCAAAGGGTGGCTACTTTGAAGAATCTCAAATATAAAACATTTTTATCTGGGGCTCCCGAGTGGCGCAGCGGTCTAGCAGTCCCTGAATCCAGGCTGCATCACATGATTGGGAGTCCCATAGGGCGGTGCACAATTGGCCCAGTGTCATCCGGGTATGGCTGGGATAGGCTGCCATTGTAAATAATAATTTGTTCTTAACTGACTTGTCTGGTTAAATAAATAAAAATGTGCTTAACAATTTTTGGGTTACTACATGATTCCATATGTGTTATTTCATAGTTTTGATGTCTTCACTATTATTCTACAACGTAGAAAATAGTAAAAATAAAGAAAACCCTGGAATGAGTAGCCGTGTCCAAACTTTTACCTGGTACTGTGTATATATACTCATATACACAGTACATATTAGATATACAAAGTACCAGGTAAAAGTTTGGACAGCCTACTCATTATTTACTATCTCTCTCTCTCTCTCTCTCTCTCTCTCTCTCTCTCTCTCTCTCTCTCTCTCTCTCTCTCTCTCTCTCTCTCTCTCTCTCTCTCTCTCTCTCTCTCTCTCTCTCTCTCTCTCTCTCTCTCTCTCTCTCTCTCTCTCTCTCTCTCTCTCTCTCTCTCTCTATATATATATATGTGTGTGTGTGTCCATCTCAGTGAACTAATACATTGCGGAGGCCTGGACTAAAAGCCAATTCATGCTTGATTCGCAAATGTGGTTGGAGGCTCCATATGGAGAGTGTGACGCATATGCAGAGCCTCCAGAGTCATGCAGATGCCAAATCGAGGTCTGTGCTGCATCGCCATGTGCCTGCCAAATATTTTATCAATGCGGAGGGCTCTGTATAGCTCCGCATTGACATGATTGGTTGACAGTAGGTGGGGGCGGTACATCCTGTATAAACACAAACTCACTTCCTTGACAACAGCTTCGCATTTCTCGGTGAAGTACGATAATTATGAATGCCCTGAATTCTGCTGTGGTCATATCGCCGTAAATGCTTAATGGCCAATGCAGAAGTCGTATTGACATTAGCCCAGATGCACAATGCACTTCTCTCTCCAGAATGCACTCTCTCCTGCCAATTTGTGGACATTTATTGTTTCATAACTTCATTGTGTGAATTGTTTGCGTTTGACCGTTAGTATATATTAATTCCCCATTACATATATAACCAGTAGTACATGTACCGTTAATTCCTGTAATTTCTGATCTACAATTTTTGTCATTTCTTTAATTTTGTCATTTCTTTAATTGCATCCAATATTATTATTCCAGTCTTCCTGTTCGCATTGTCGGAGTGGGCACATTGTTTGCAGAGTGCACAATATATGCTGCACTTGTGAGAAACAAGTTTTGGTTTATTTCATTACATTTAAGAGTTCTGTCAATTTAGTCTGTGTCTTTTGTTTTGAGCGCTCGTGTCAATGTTGAGTAAGGACGTGAAAATAGAAGTAGGCCTATAGGCTACCTGGCCTGCATGCAAATGTAGGCATAAATGTGTCGATTTGGGGCTCTGATAGTATTTCTGATTGGCTTAATGCACCACCACTAATGAATGACCTGTGGATATTCTCAAGTATTGTTTTCTTCACCTCAAACAGCAAGCAAACAAAGTCTGTTTTTACATTCATTGCAAATTACAAAAGTTCCTCAATGTATTAGAAAAATCTTTCCAGTTCTTTCCCTTTCAATAACCACTCAGTGTGAAAGGGAAAATTGTCATGCTCTGATCCAGTGGAAACGTCATAAAATAGGTTTCTTATCAGTGCTTGGCTTGGACTGAAACATGTTCTGGTACTCATTTTGGGTGCTGGTTTTGTTTATATTTAGGTGCAAGAGCTCCACAATACTTTTGAGCTAATATTCTAAGAGGAACAGGAGCTCAAGCAGTAGAACATTTGAGATGCCGGTACTTAGCTCTGGTGAGCTCCTGCCCTGCTGGCTTTTGCAGATTCTGCCACTACTCTCCTGAAGTTGCTGGTGATAGGCTACACGAGGAATAGCAAACCTTTCTCACATGGAATGCCAATTTAACTTACAATGTCTAACGATCTATGTGCCAATTATGGTTTTCATATCCACATTTTCATGAAACAGTTCCATCTAATTTATAATAACATCTTCATATCTCAAAATCATTGTCATGTGATTAATCAAAATTCTATCCAAATCTAAATGAAAATGATATAAACCTACAAAGTAACTTCTATTGTCAACTATGTAAATATAGCCAACAATTCAGTCTGCAGGGAGAAAATATCCCAAGAGCAGGAGGAGACTAGTTGGGCCAGGTTAAGTTTTTTTTCTTCTGGTTATCTAGATCTCTGGCGCCCTCTGGAGGCATCAAACCATAAGCTTAAAGCATCAGACAAGCTCAAAAGATATTGTTGATTTTATTAAAACACATAGGGTGGGTCTATATAAGGAAAAATACACGAGCAATCGATTGGTCAAAAGAACAGATGAATTTCGGTCTACCAAGATTTTATTTAGTCGGGACAGCCCTAAATCTGAGGAAACTGCAACTTCTGGCTTATCTTTTCTAATATTGAGGTAATCCCACCACACAACCTATTAGGGGAGAGTGGGATAAGTTGAGCCACCCTTGTTTCTAGGAAACCATACACAAAATATTTAAGAAAAGTAGTTAAGCCCTGTGCTTCAATGCTCTTAGTTGTTACTGAAATTGACTCATTATGCTGTTTCTTTTCTGCATCTATGTTATATCGCTGAATCTACCTTTAACTTACCCTGTCCAGAGGCTAAACTTACCCCATTCCCGGGGTAAGTTGTGCCAAGAGACCAATCTTTTTGGACAAGCTACAGTATGTTTTCAAACTGTAATGTTTACATATCTTTGTTAGAAAGAATACCATATTTCCCTTGATGGAGTAATGCTGAATGTAAAAATGGCTCAACTTACCCCACTCTCCCCTACCATACATCTTGTCAAATGAACAATATAGGCAGTACCTTTACTACTCTTATGACAATACCTTCTGCTCATGTTGAATATAAATAGAATGTTATTTTCGGGTAAATCTTTATTCTTCCTTTAGTCTGCAGTATTTCAGTTCTTTCATTTTATGAAGTTGAATAAAAGACTGCACAATAGTTCTCTGAACCTCCCTGGCTGGCTGTATCGCTTTAGTGGATACTCAAACTGCTCTCAGACAAGTCTGCAGGTTTTGACAAGCAGAAGTGTCGTAGAGAATTTACGCAACAGTTTAGGAGAATTAACTTGGACATTTAGGACAATTTAAGTTAAGGTTAGGAAAAGGGTTAACTTTTCCCCGACGCGACTCAGAAATACCTAGCTACAACCAGGTCTGCTCTGAGAACAGTCTTGGTTTCCACAAATGCGATTCAGCTCAACATTTAACTCGATATTTGACGAGTTAGTTCTGATTACAGGAATGGTACGTACTTCCATTGAGGGACGCATACAAAACCCAATCAGAGAAGACCATAGGATTAGCTCACAATTCTGCAGCCAATCAGAGAAGCAAAAGGTAGGGCTTTGTGTAGACTGAGGATGTCTGAAGAAATCTAGTGTGGAACACAGCTAGCTAGCTGGTTGAAGGGGTTTGTTTTGCCAATAAATTAGCTAGGCATCTATTTATTGTACAAAAAAAAAAAGTGACTGACACATAAGCAGCTAGCTCGCTGCTGCAATAAATCCACTGAAATGAAGTAAGTGCTCGTGGCAGAGAGATTCTTAGACAGGGCAAAGTTAGCACTGTGGCTAGTAAACTCTTTGCTAACATAGCTAGCAGTTGGCTATCGTAAGCTAGCTAGCTGGTTATACTATAAACATTACACCGTGCGATGTCTGTTGGAACGACCTTGGCCACAGATGAATAGGGGAGTTAGCTAGCCAGCTAGTTATGTTTTTTATATAGCTAATGCTATATGCTGAATGTTACCTGTCGAAATGCCCTTACTATGACTACTACCTTTTTATTCTAGGCTCAACATCGAAGGGTTGCTAGTCTATTTCCCATATGACTACATTTACCCAGAGCAATATTCCTACATGCTGGAACTCAAGAGGACCCTGGATGCCAAGGTAAATAGAGACCCAGCAACATGCCACTTGTTGTAGATCAATCCTAATGCTATGGCCCTATGCATGATGGTAACACATTGTTTATCAAAAGGGACATGGAGTTCTGGAGATGCCATCGGGAACAGGGAAAACGATCTCTCTTCTGTCATTGATTGTTGCATATCAGCGGGTGAGTCAAGATATCTCCGTTCCTCCATCAGGACTCTATTGGAAGAACCTTTGTCACCATTTGGTCCTCTTATACAGTGATCTCTCCTCTCTTTGACAGGAGTATCCCCTTGAAGTCACAAAGCTGATCTACTGTTCCCGAACTGTTCCTGAGATAGAGAAGGTGATCTCTCTCCCTCTCTTTCTCTCTCACACCTTTCTTTGTGCTCCCCTGGCCTTGAAGAACATATGTTTATCATCCCCTTCTCTGATGCCATGTTGCTTCCTTGTCTGTCAGGTGGTGGAGGAGTTGAGGAAGTTAATGGAGTTCTATTCTAAGGAGACGGGTGAGAAGAACAACATCCTGGCTCTGGCGCTCTCCTCTCGGAAAAACCTGTGTGTTCACCCCGAGGTAAGTAGCCTCATATTACAAAATTACAGTAGGCTGCTTGTATCGATTACCCTTTTCAGATATAATGGTATGTGTCCCCTTGAAAGCACTACAGCATGATTGTTTGTCTGTTAGGGTAGGCTACACAGACTTTTTTAAATGCCAACCCTTCTCTGGAGACATGAACAGCATTTTACTTGTCTGTAAAGTAATGTTGCTTCTGAAGCGAGACTAAAGTCCATCAGTGGGTGAGCAGAACAGTCAATTCTAGCCTGCCTGCGCGCAGACCACTCTTTCCTTAAAAAAAAGGTACTTTAAAGTTTGTTAAATATCACAACTTACCAAGACATTCAGTAGAAAGAAAGCACATCTAGCTACCCTACCATAAAAAAACAGCGTACGCAACACATCAATCAGCAATGTTTATTGTTGTCATGGAAATAATAAAACATGATATACAGGCAGAATTCTACTGCCTGAAAAGGTACCGACGCTTCTAATGTGACACCTTTTCAATTGTCTGAAAAGTTATCAATTATCGACATGTTACTACTGTACTGCGTTCTATGTCTGTAAAGGGTCGCGATAGACAACTTCATTGCCCGGCCCTAGCGGTCAGTGCACATATCTTCACGATGATACCCACTAACAGTGGTTCTATAACGCTCTTCAAACACATTTGTGTGTGTTCAATATAGAGCATTTCTTTGCATGTAGTTAAATTGTGTGTGTCCATGTCATGGTCCAAATTGCATGATTCTTTGTGTTCAGGTGAGCTCCTTACGCTTTGGGAAGGAGGTGGATGGGAAATGTCACAGCCTGACGGCGTCATACATCCGTGCCCAACGGCACAGCAACCCAAGCCTGCCTTCCTGCCGTTTCTATGAGGTGAGGGGCTTGGGATTGTGACAAAGAGAGTGATCTGGAGAGTTCCACGCCTCTGTCTGTCTGCCTGACTGACTCTGTCTCTCTGCTCCAGGAGTTTGATGCTATGGGAAAGCAGGTGCCTCTCCCCGCTGGAGTCTACAATCTGGACGATCTGAAGGAGTTTGGGCGGAGGAAAGGCTGGTGCCCCTACTACCTAGCACGCTATTCGGTAAGAATAGCCCATTGTCATAGCATCTGATGTTTTTCTTTTACCAGTGTTTTTGGAGCATGTTATATTTGACAGCATTACTAAAGACGGTACAGTATGAAGATGGGCAGAAACTACTTCTCCAATCGAAATTGCCGATCACACTTGTAGGCGATGTCAAGTTGACGTTGGCTAGCTAAGCTCAAGCATAGAAACACGTAATCAGGTCTAACGATCGTCTCACGCCGAACTGAGCATGTGCAGGCAGTCAAATCATAGGCCCTTTCGGCGATAAAGTTGTTTTTTTACAAATGAAAACGTGTCTGTTTGTCACTTTCACAAGGTTGCAGTATTAACATGTTCAACTACTTAAGACATTGGCTCGAATCTAGGTTGTGCCTTTAGATTTTGAGAAAATTAACAGCCAAGGATGTTTCACTTCTTCTCGCAATGTCTTCTCAAACCCTGGCCTGCTCTGCTTGGTCTGTTTCACAAGCGTTCCCGGACGTCTCGTGACGTTGCACCTCTGGGTTTAGAAACTCTGTGGCATTACTTTATGAAGGAGATGGATTAGTGGCGGTGTTTTTCCTTTTTGCTTCTTTCCTTAACACATACAGATCCTCCATGCCAACATCATAGTTTACAGTTACCACTACCTCCTGGACCCAAAGATTGCAGACCTTGTCTCAAAGGAGCTCTCCAAGAAATCAGTGGTTGTTTTTGACGAAGCACATAACATCGGTAAGGACATTCAGCTGTTTAAGCAACCCACTGTTTCAAGCCTCCGCAAGCTGACGTTCCATCCTCCTCTTCCTCAGACAATGTGTGCATCGACTCAATGAGCGTCAACATCACCAGGAGGACTCTGGACCGCAGTCAGGCCAACGTGGAGACCCTACAGAACACCATTCTCAAGTAAGGTCATACACTAGTGGATCTAGTGGAGAGCAGCACTAGAACCACTGTCATGTTCTGTGTACAAAGGAGAATGTACATGGTGTCTATAATGAGACCGACTGAACCAGTTTGTTGTTCTTGCCCCAAAAGTGTAGAGGGTTTTGATGTCATCTCAACCGCTTGTCCTCTGCTGTAGGATAAAGGAGACAGATGCAGCCAAACTGAAAGAGGAGTACAGACGATTGGTGGAGGGCCTGAAAGAGGCCAACGTTGCTAGGGAGACCGACATCTACATGTCCAATCCCGTGTTGCCAGATGAGATCCTCCAAGGTTAGCCCCCTGGAGTCCAGTCGAAAACAACCAGTTATTGAATATTTAAATCGATTTATGCTCAAACAGGTTTTCATGTATCGATCTTTCCGTTTCTATACTCTGTCCTCCCTCCCCCGCACTGTCTGTCTTTCTTTCCCCCCTCCAGAGGCCGTGCCTGGCAGCATCCGCACGGCAGAGCACTTTGTGGGCTTCATGAAGCGTTTCCTGGAGTACCTGAAGGCCAGGCTGAGGATTCACCATGTGGTGCAGGAGAGCGCTCCACAGTTCCTCAAAGACATCTTTGAGAAGGTCTGCATTGACCGCAAGCCCCTCAGGTAACTTCTACAGTCCTTTTGTGTTAGTTTTGTATAGCCTGGTGCCCTCGGTTGGTGGAGTTTTCCACTTTAGGTCCTAACATGTGCAAACTCTGTCCAACAGGGCACCGGGCAATGTCAACCAAATGCTCCTACACCTAACTGACTCCATCGTGGATTATGTCTCTTTGGTACATTGAAAGAAGTTTCTAGTAACTCCTACTCACTCCTTATATTACATATCTATTTGTTTCTCTAGATTCTGTGCCGAGAGGTTGCGTTCGTTGCTGAGGACTTTAGAGATTGCGGACATCGCAGACTTCTCAGCCATCACCCTCATCTCCAACTTTGCCACTCTGGTCAGCACTTACAGCAAAGGTACTGAACCTCCCTAGGCTGACTGTGTCTATGTTACCTCTACATGGCTACAGCTCTGTGGTTATTTATTTTCTTTGTTTTTCCCTTGCTATCTTCCACAATCAGGCTTCACCATCATCATTGAACCCTTTGAAGACAGAACCCCCACCATTGCTAACCCCGTGCTGCACTTCAGGTGGGGTTCATTTGTGTTGAGTATGTTCTGTTTTGCCAGCAGAACGGTGTGATGTTGATGGATGAGATGTTGTGCCACTGCAAGAGCCAAGGGTGAAATAATCCATCAGGATGCAAGTGGATGGGATCTACTTTTAACCCTGCTCTTCTCTCCTCTCCCTTCAGCTGTATGGACCCTTCCATTGCCATCAAGCCTGTGTTCGAGCGCTTCCAGTCTGTCATCATTACGTCAGGGGTAATCTCTCTCTCTCCCCTTCCTCTGTTCCTAGATTAACTGTGACCTAGCCACTAATCTGTGATTATAAGACACCTGTTGATGGTATCATCTCTCCAAGATGGGGCCACTCACATTCCAAGGCAGTTGGGCTAGAGTGCCATTTGTAAACTTAGTACATGTGTTAATGAGGGACAAATGGCTTTTCTTTGTGTTTCTCAGTACCAAATCAACAATAAATCTGCGGCTTTAAATAAAAAAATGTTTACCACCATTCAGAATTTAGTTTATCAATGAATTTGCATGCGACGCAAACAGAAATGTAAAGTTTGACAGTTTATATTATTTTCAGTATATTATTTAGCCTTTTATTATTTAGCCTCAGCAGTCAGTTCAGTCGTATGATCATCACTTCTCTCCATTGATCCTCTCACTAGATCCCTTGGCTGTGTGTTGGCTCGGCTGTCCTACCCTGTGGTTGTCTACTTCTGATCATGTTTCTACCCACAGACCCTTTCACCGTTGGACATTTACCCCCGAATCCTGGACTTCCGGCCTGTTACCGTGGCATCCTTCACCATGACGCTGGCACGTACCTGCCTCTGCCCTCTTGTGAGTAACCTCAGAAACAGTCTACATGATATGACCTGAGTGGTTAATTCAAGCTATGCTGCGCTTCAGAAAGGATGGAAGGGGGTGACACTGAGCTCTTCCTCTTTCAGGTGGTGGGGAGGGGGAACGACCAGGTGGCCATGACCTCCAAGTTTGAGACGCGTGAAGATTTTGGTTAGTGATTGTTACATTGTATCTATATATTGTAAGCTTGCTGTGCTTTATTGTAAGTTTAGACTCTCCTTTCCTTAGATGTGAAAACAAATCACTGAAATAAACCTGGTCTGGGTTCAATTTTTCAGCTGTCATCCGTAACTATGGCAACCTGCTGCTGGAGATGTCTGCGATTGTGCCAGATGGCATCGTGGCCTTCTTTACCAGCTACACCTACATGGAGAACATTGTGGCGTCGTGGTATGAGCAGGTGTGTGTACACGGTCCACAAATGGAAGGGAGGATAAATGTTGTTAAAAGTGAATATCTTGTTGTTCTGTCTGTACTGTTATAGCAGTAGACATATCTATGTTAGCATTTTATTGGCAGCAAATAGAATTGTGGCCAGAAATGTAATTTTTTGCAAGGTAGTAATCTGGACGTTGAGTAAGCTTTGTCCTCTTGTCCTGCCCCTTTGTGTCTCTGTCTGTAGGGCATCTTGGAGAACGTCCAGAGGAACAAGCTGATCTTCATCGAGACCCCAGACGCAGCAGAGACCAGCATGGCTCTGGAGAAATACCAGGAGGTCAGGATACCCTTTCTTTGACTGTCTTAGGTTGTCTTCTGTCATTGTCTGTGACCTCTGACCCTTTATCTGTTGTGCCCCAGGCCTGTGAGAACGGCAGAGGAGCCATCCTGCTGTCTGTGGCCAGGGGGAAGGTGTCCGAGGGGATCGACTTTGGTGAGTGTTGTTTAGTTCCTGTAACATAGTAGTAGAGCCTCCATTAGGCTCATTTGCTAAACAAAATGGCCACCAAAGTTACAGCATAGGTAATGTGTAGTTAGTTTCATATCACTTATCTCTTCAAATATCTCCCTCAGTCCACCATTTTGGCCGTGCGGTGATCATGTTCGGAGTGCCTTACGTTTACACACAGAGCCGGATCCTGAAGGTCAGTCTAACTCCTCTGCTGTTCATCATCTTTCCCTTGTTCTTCTGCTTTATTCACTGTTTTGGTCTGTTCCTCTCTTCTGTTCAGCGTATGTCCTCCTCAGCCCTCTGTCCTGCAATTCTTTCACTTCCTTTAATCCTAATGGTCTGTTTTTCCAAAATAGTTATCCTTCTCCTCTTCTGTCCATCTCTACCAGGCCCGTCTGGAGTACCTGCGGGACCAGTTCCAGATTAGAGAGAATGACTTCCTGACGTTTGACGCCATGCGGCACGCAGCGCAGTGTGTGGGCCGCGCCATCAGGGGCAAAACTGACTACGGCTTGATGATCTTCGCAGACAAGGTGAGGACCTTCAGAACTTGGCGTGTCTAGTTTTAAAGGAACATTTCTTACCACTCTGATCATTGATAGACTCTACCATGATCATTTTGTTTAAAAAAAATGTTTGTAATTTAGTTCTGTCTTGGACCCCAGGAAGATTAGTTGACGTTGTGGCGTCAGCTAATGGGATCCGAATAAAAATTCTAAATTTTGTGGCTTTCTTGAATTTGAAAGCCGTAATGCACTGAGGTCACAGCAGGTTGTTCCATAATGCTGTCACATCAATGGTAACAAAATAAATGGGTACAATAAAAAAGGCTATTGAAGAGAATTGGAACAATCGTTTCTCACTTGCGTTGCAGCGCTATGCCCGGGCTGACAAGCGAGGGAAGCTGCCCCGGTGGATCCAGGAGCACCTTACTGACGGCAGCCTCAACCTGACCATCGACGAGACCGTACAGCTGTCCAAACACTTCCTACGCCAGATGGCCCAGCCCTTCAGACAGGTACAGCAGGAACATGTTTAGCAGGGCTGTGGATTTATTTTTATGTAGACGCCTGTCTGACTTGTAGAATAAGAAATCACATCAGCTCTATTCATGACATCTCTAACTGCAACGTTCAATGTTTTTGCCAACTGAACCTTTCCCAAGTCTCCCCTTAACCTATCCATTCCCCTCAGGAGGACCAGTTGGGCCTGTCTCTGCTGACACTGGAGCAGCTGCAGTCAGAGGACATGCTGCAAAAGATCGCCCAGATTGCTCACCAGGCCTAAGAGGAAGTGTCATCACCCAGTCAAACCCACAGTCGCTGTTCCAATACTGTCCTACTGTACATAGTTTATTTTTTAAATGTATATTTGCATAAGCCGGTAGGCCGAAAAATAAATGTTTACAGTTTCTACCATGCAGTTGGCATGTTTTTTTTTTAACACATTGACGTGTCTTTGGCATCATTTAAAAGTGAAGACTGTTTTTTTATCAAATCAGTTCTCTGTAATTATTATTACGTGATTAAACTAATCATGTAAATGTAATTAACTAGGAAGTCGGGACACCACAGAAAATCTTCAGATTACAAAGTTATAATTTTCCGAATATAACTCTTCAGATATTTTAATATCTGATTAATTAATTATTTTATACCTCACGTCAGTCTCATTCCAAACGTTGTAAATTGTTGGTTATCTGCACGAACCCAACCTTTTACTGTGAATCATCCATACACCAATTGACTTTACTTTATTTACTAACTAAATAAATTATCACAGAAATGCATGAACAAACATATGTTACTAACAAATGATAGGGAAGATTCCCTAGTGGGCTAAACCGATATTATGGCTTGGTGGACAAAGTGAAGTGGGTGTGGACTGAGAAAGAGCAGGAAAGACAAAAGGAATCACTACACAGTTAATTATATGAAATGAAATGCTAATCCTTTGCACATGAACGCTCACTCATTCGGGAATAATTGCAATCAATATATATTTACGCCCATGTGTTGAACTTTTCTGTTGGAATCTGGTCCGTCTGCTGGAGAGTTCATCCGAGTCTCTCTCTCTGTTCCCTGAAGATCAGTCTTTCGTGGTTAGAATGGATACTTCAGAGTACCATTCAGAAATGTTCTCAGATGTTTATGTAATTAGTATCTAAGATTTGCTCTTATTCTGTATGGATCTATAGTCTGAGTTTAACCATTTCCAGCCGTGTAGCCAATTCTCCATGTGGTATGGTTAGGAATTCAATAACAATTCGCAATCATAACTCACGCTGTGGGTTTGCTCAGTCTTGGCACTCAAACCTGTGCCACCTCAGTTAACACCGAGGTATGTGCGTTCTAAAGAGGATTTCCTCAGGAGGGTTTTTTATTCGTAACAATAGGAAAGGCGGTTCTACGATGCCTGATCATGTCTGTGCTCACGGGCGGGCCAATGATTTATTTAAACTTTAAAGGGAATACAATTCTCTCACATTAAAGGTTTAACATCACATTTCACAAATACTTGAATCTTGACTAATTTTATACAAGAATTAGATGCAAACCCCATAATTGAGAAATGTACACATTCAGAGAAATAGTTGTGTGTTTCCTGACCTCTCTGAGGTCACCAAATGAAACACACTCATCATGCCTGTCCCTTAAGTGTCCACAGACCATTCTCACCTCATAAGTGAACATTTTGTTTCATTTTCCCATTTTGGGGATTTAGGAGTTCGGCCACATTAATTCCTTTGTTCACTGTGGTCTCTGCATGAAAAGGGGGAAGAGTCTCCGTCAGGAATTTACAACCTGAGATAACAGAACCTGGGTGTAGGAGAGAGTGAGAAGACATGATCTAGACCCAGAAAGGGCCACGTCATGACAACATGTACATCATGAAACATACCCAGACAAGGCTAGCATGAACACAGTGGATTGAAGAGATACTTTATTTGACATTTGTCTGCTATGGTTTCCTGATATAAAATATATTTGTAATTTTCAATAACATTGACAATCTGCAAAGAAAGCTCTCCATATGTAACAGCTAACATAATTCTACATAAACAAGATGTAGGGAGGGCTCTATTCAATCTGTATCACTGAAGTTCAGCGTGATTGAAATTTCAAGGCAATGTTAATGGAGATTGCATTCATGGTAAAACGCTGCATATGAAAAGCTTGACACCGTTTGAATAGAGCCCTTGTGCTTTGTCAGCTTATAGCCCTGTTTATACTGTACATGGTGCTAACATGCATTCTGTGTCCTGATCTTGTCCACAGTCGGATTGTGCCCTCTTTTTAGGCCAGAGTTGATCGTTGAACGAAAGGGCAAGATTAGAACCTGTGACCTTCTGGTTCTTGTCCCAGTGCCTAGTCCACTGCAGCAGCATGAGGAAGGGTTCCACAATTGTTTCCCACATGTATACAGCTATTCAGTCAACATCAAATGAGAAATGTGATTGGTTAAGGTTGGAAAACAAGACTCATTGTGATTCAAACTCGCGACCTTTTCGCAACCCACATTGAACTCCCTCCATCCACCCCAATGGGTTAACAATCTTTTTACAATAGTGACTCCTCTACCACCCTTTTAAATGATCACTTGGAAATACCACCACAGTGAATTAATCACTTTTTGTCCCTCGAATTGCATATTTACTCTTGATAACATCCTGTGTAGGATGCATAGACAACAAAATCAAATCATTTTAAAAACATGTTTCAGAAGGAATTTAAATTAGCTAGCTATCCAAAAAAGTAAATGTATCCCAAACTGAGACAAATAAAAAAAACAAGATATTACATACAGGCACATAGTGCTTTTACTTTTGGGCTATCAAAATAGCTTAAGCTTTTTATATCTGCTCATAATAAAATCTTCTAAACATTGTACAAACATATTTTTACAGTATGCTAAGCCTTAGACAAATTGCATTCTACCGCTGGACTGGGAAGTGCAGATTTTGCTCTAGTATTGTGGAATAAGGAGAGCACTTTACCACAACCTAACATGGAAGCCAATACACTATTTGTGCATCACATTCAATAGATATTAGTAAATATGTTTTAAATTGTGGAATTAAAATCACCTAGTGCCAAAAAGAGTACCGCTGGTAATGGACACAAGGAGATAAAATCAGAATGTAACACGTTTTAAAAAGCACATTGTATAAATAAGAACTTTTTTGCATGCATAGATAAATTAATTTGGATAACATCCAATAGCTGCAGACACTTACTTGTTGACCCAACTGCAGTTAAAATGCAAATATCAAGATGTTCATAATTGTGAACAATCGTTGAAGAATTCAAGCTTTCCCTCCTTGTACAGAGCATTATTAAATCTGGTCTGAAACAGATTCAATCTGCATCTCTCAAACCAGTCCTCATTGCTGTGTGTATCCTAATCTATACCTCAGAACTGGGGCACCAGGGGATAAAACTAGCAGGCAAGGAGTATCAGTGACCTCCACCCGCTACAACATAGTGCAGTAAACAAACTTAAACGGATCATTGTTCGATTTAAAAACAGAGCAAGGGAAGGGGGTTGCAGTGACCCATGTAGGTTCACTGAGACGGAGAGTAGGGACCAGAGCTGTATGAGAGTACTTCCTGGATGTGTGTGTGTGTGTGTGTGTGTGTGTGTGTGTGTGGGGGGGGGGGGGGGGGGGGGGGGGGGCTAGTGTTCAGAGGTGTAGTGTGCAGAGCTGAGGGATCCTCGCCGTGCCAGACTCTGGGTGCTGGAGCTCAGGGTTCGGTTCTCTGTCAGGCTGCAGGGGTTCTGGAAGACCATACAAAACACTATAACACTATATATACACATTAATTTTGATGACACACAGCCAGAGAAATGCCTTAGGATATGAAACACATAAAATGAAAGGATGAATAAACACTATAACAATCATATTGTACAGAAATGTGAGAATAAGCCAGAAACTGCTGCTCACCCTTGCTGCTTCTTGACACTCCCTCACACCCACGTTCAGCACATTCAGAGAATTAGCCCTTTTCATCCTGAGGGAGAACAAGAAAGAGAGAGTAAAAAAATTGGACATCATTTTGAGAGCTAACACGTGCAGATTGAGGACTTGGTCTTTACCCAGGAGTCCGAGGCGTGGTATCTTGAGGTCCGACTCCTTTCAGCTTCCTGACCAGCTTCTCGCTGCTCCTGCGTATTGACTCGCGGAGCTTGGTGAATGAGCCGCTGCGCTTCAGACTGCCCAGCCCATCCTGCATGGAGCCCTCCTCTTCCGTGTGGGTCCAGATGTCCCGCACATCACCTGAGACACCAACATCACAGAGGATGCATATCAGTGGCATCATGCAGTACAATTAGTTATTTACAGTACAAATCTGAGGTACATTTTCAATTCCAATACATATACCGTTTTTGGATCAAAATGCTACTGAATCTAGAGAGCAGGTTTCTAAGATCATATTATGAGTTTGCTCTCACCATCCACAGATCCAAACTCTTTTTCATGGGCCCGGGTCAGGATCTCTTTATACAGAGCCTCAGCTTGTCTGTACTTCCCTTGTTTCAGGTAACATGAAGCCTGTAGTCAGAAATACAGCAATACTAGAGTCACAAATAGCACTATCACACCTCAGATAGACACACGCATGCAGCTTGGGTCAAAGTCCCCCACTTCTCCCCAATCATAGCATATTATACGCACACACACATAATATGGTAGCATCTAGCCCAGTGACCATGCCAACCATGTCCACCCCCCCTTTATACCCCTCCCTCCATTCACCCTCTCCTATTCTCCATCCCTCACCAGGTTATTCTTGGTCTTGGCCACGTTGGCGTCGTCGGGGCCCAGCCTGCTCTGGTAGATGTGCAGGGCACGCTCGTAGTACTGCTCCACTTCCTGGTACTTGCCCTGGTTCTGACACAGCAGCGCCAGGTTGTTCAGCTGCTTTGCCACGTCAGGGTGGTCCATGCCTAACACCTGCCAACGACACGAGGGGGGTGGGGATTAACAGGTTTGGGTAATAATTATATTATAACATAGAGTTACTGTTCCAATTGAAATTATACGGTTACTGATAAACTGATTGTTACTGATGTTATCATTCATTTCCTATTACAGTCACTGATCCAAATAAGTATTTGTGATGGGAGATAAATAGTGGCAGAAACATACTCCCATTTCTTTGATTTGGTAGGTCAAGAATATAACAGTAAAATGTCAATTGTGCACCTCTCCACTGCAAGCAACACGACATTGTTTACATCGAGTGAGGACGCGCAACGTAATATAACGAGTAGTGTAACAAATTACTTATCCCAGGGAGTAACAAGTCATTATTTATTGTTGAAAGAAGTAATGAGTAATAGGTATGTGATTTTTTGCTTGCATGACTGAGAAATGATAGTACAATATAGTACTGTAGGAGTGCTATACTACAGAATGCTTGCAGAGTTGCCATTGGTCCATCAGAGGGCAGGGTTTCTAGTCACGTTGCTGCTAGGTTACTGCCTCATTACCTTCTCTCTGATCTCCAGGGCTCTCTTACACAGTGGCTCAGCCTCCTTGTACTTCCCTCTCTTTCCATACAGTACAGCAAGGTTGTTGAGTGTGGCTGCCACCTATAAACAAATACAGTACTGTTAGTTACATCCAGTGATATTCTCTGATCGCCGGTCGCGGTGAAAAAAGAAAACGCTCCCAATACCTTCAATACGTTCTGGTGGGTAAACTGTTGGGCAAAAAAACATTTACCCTACACCACTGGTTACATACTGTAGCTGCTTTTCCACTGTGCTGGGGAAAGCCATTAGCTATGCATGGTTTAGACTTCTTGTTTTGTCCATTTTGGTGACGCTTGAACTTCACTATAGAGGAACATACCGCAGGGTGATCTATGCCCAGGGTCTTCTCCCGGATGGCCAACGCGTCATTCAGGAGGTTAGCCGCCTCTTTGTACTTGTTCTGGTCTCTGCAGAGAAGAGAAAAACAGCCTTTAGCTTTAGCATACAGCTAACGTAACCAGCCACACTATGGAAATCCCCCACAGTAAGAGCTAGCATGGATGATATGCTAGGCTAACGTGGCTCCATTCACCTGTAGACCAGAGCCAGTATGTTGAGCATGGTGGCCACATCAGGGTGGTTGTGGCCTGAGGACTTCTCTAGGTCCTCCAGAGCCTGTTTGCAGAGGGGCACGGCCACCTCGTAGCGGCCCTGGGAGGCGTACTGGATCACCAGGTTATGAAGGGTCCTCAGGCGGGCCGGGATCTCATAGCCTCCCTGCTGGGCCGCTGCTGCCGCACTGCTACCGTGGGGCTGAGATACTGGGGGACAGGAGGACACGAGAGGGAGGTAGAGTCATTCATACAGACACACAAATATTAATTAACACAAACATACAGACATACACACAGCGAGTGACAGACTATACAACACAGAGTCACACCGAGACATCGACAAACATACATGCATAGCTCGTCTGCACAGCAGATAGACAGACAAGAATATCCGGCTCATTTGACGAGTGCACGTACTCTGTGACTGTTCCTCCTCGTCCGTGGGGAAAAGGTCATCTAGGGACTCCTTGGTGGAGCCCGTCTCTTTGTCATCCTGTCGACATAGAAAACATAACTAGATCGATAGTACAGAGCGGAGAGAAGTACCTATATTTTTATTTGATTTATTTAACCTTTATTTAACTAGGCACGTTAAATAAAGGTTTAACTATGAACTATACAGAGAAACACATAGCAACCTGCTCTGATAAGCCACCAACAGCTTAGCTTTAGTAATAACATAAAAGCCGAGGCAAAGACATGCACTGGGTCATATTCATTAGGGTACACCATAGCAAAACATTGTGCAATGGAAAACGAATATGAGCAGTTTTGGTAGTTCCTCACTGTATCAGTCTGTTTCTTCCCCGTTTGGTGTATAATGAATACGACCCTGGTTGTGGTGGTCTGTGACCTACCGGTGATGGCGACTCCCGGTCGTACTTGCGGATACTGCTCATGAACTGCAGGTGTCTGTTCTGCTCCTCCAGCGTGACCACCACCTGCTCCCTGTCCTGCAGCCTCTGCTGGGCCCCGGCCAGCTCGTCCCTCAGCCACTGGTTTTCCTGGCACAGCCTCCGTACCTGGGTCCGCAGCTTCTGCTTCTCCGCCTCCAGGGAGCCCAGGTGGGCCGACAGAGCCATCATCACCTGGGGATGGAGAGGGAAAGAGAGCGAGAGAGTGAAGTAGGTGTGCATATAAACATGTACACATCCAATACAGTCAAAATACAACTTCACCCATTCTGCCATCTCCAGTATGACCCCACCTGTGCCTCTCCCAGGCCCAGCTCTATCCTCTCCAGAGACTGGCGGATGATGCCACTCTTCTCCTGCTCCACACTGCCACTCTCGGCCACCGGCCGGTCCTCCAGCACCTCCTGCAGGTTGTCCAGGAGGGTGTGGTTCTCACCTCGCAGCGCCTCAAGGCCCGCTATCACTTGCCGCGTGCTGCACAGAATCTCCTCCCCCGACAGCATGGTGCCTCTCAGCTCAACCCTGTATGGAGGAGGAGGCAGAAAGGTTCAATTTTTTTAAATATTTGTACACGGTCATATGGACTGTACAAGGTGTTGAACACGTTCCACAGGGATGCTGGTCCATGTTGACTCCAATGGTTCCCACAGTTGTGTCAAGTTGGCTGAATGTCCTTTGGGTGGTGAAGACATTCTTGATACACACAGGAAACTGTTGCGCGTGAAAAACCCAGCAGCGTTCCAGTTCTTAAAACAATCCGTTGCGCCTGGCACCTACTACTTCACCCTCTGGATGGCACCAATACACAATCCATGTCTCAAGTCTTAGAAATCCTTATTTAACCTGTCTCATCCACTTCATCTACACTGATTTAAGTGGATTTAACAAGTGACATCAATAAGGGATCATAGCTTTCACCTAGATTCACCTGGTCAGTCTGTCATGGAAAGAGTTCATGTTTTGTATACTCAGTATATATGCACGTATGGGACACACAAATTGAATAAAGGTCCAACATTGGTGTGTAATGGCAGCATTTAATTATGCACTAGCAGTAATATGGCTAATGGCTAACACTCCACAGTAAACAGTGTTGTGTTGGACTAAAGCAGACAATGTGTAGGCTGACCAACTAGCTATAGATATACAACTATACTTTCACCACTGCCGGTATGCTAGAGTCTTGTGACTAGAGAGTTACAGTAAAATACAGACACACACACAGAGGAGAAAGGATTTATGGTCAGCCTACACATTGTCTGCTTAGTCCAACACAACACTGTGGAGTGTATCCATTAGCCATATTACTGCCATATTACCGCTAGCACATAATTAAATGCTGCCACTTCTAATAAGCTAAACCAGACTAATAGCACACAAGCCTACCATAATGACAACAATCCATTTGTATCTGTCCTATAGCTGTTTCACAAAACATCTTATCAGAACATACTATTATCCTCCAAGTTCTGTACAAAGTGCAAAACTACAAGTGTAGCCTATGTTTACCATCACAGGGGGGTGTCAACAACGATAACGGTATGCTGCCCTGACAGCCTGTCAGATCCTTTGAAACTGTAAAGTGATCTGCCTGGGGATTTTTATGCAAACTTTCAGAACCATGACTATGCATTCTGGCAGCCAAAGGAAACAGTGAATAGCCAACAAAAACACCAATGGGACTGTATGTAAAACACATCCTGGTACAACGGTGCCATTTTGCTCCTGTGAGCCCGAAGGCATAAAGCCTGGAGCCGACAGCCGCCCAGTTCAATGACAAGTCATAACACATGATGTAGCCTACTTCCTGGTCGGTGAGGCATCATGCCACATTGAGGGGTTGGAGTGGGATGTGTAGTACAATGACAAGTCATAACACATGATGTAGCCTACTTCCTGGTTGGTGAGGCATCATGCCACATTGAGGGGTTGGAGTGGGATGTGTAGTACAATGACAAGTCATAACACATGATGTAGCCTACTTCCTGGTCGGTGAGGCATCATGCCACATTGAGGGGTTGGAGTGGGATGTGTAGTACAATGACAAGTCATAACACATGATGTAGCCTACTTCCTGGTCGGTGAGGCATCATGCCACATTGAGGGGTTGGAGTGGGATGTGTAGTACAATGACAATGGGTCCAGCAAGACCAGGTCTAATCATATGGTTGGAGTGCAGTTCTGACATGAAATGAAAACACAATACAAGACCAGCCATGACCTGCTTCAGATACAAATAAATACAATTGTAGTGGGTGTCATATTTCTGGTTATGTGTTCTTCTCCCTGTGGCAATAACATGCTGATGCACAGAGGATGGTTTCAAAAAATGATTACAAAAATAATAATATGTTGGCTTCTCAAAGACCAGATGGGCAGCCTGAACTCGAATCATGAGCATAAAAGGCCTCTGATCATCCTTCCACCATACCAATACTAACGGGGGTACAAGACAGGAGGGCTGCGCTGTGAAGCCAAGAGCCTAAGAGGAGAAACAGGTGTCTATGGGGAACAAGAGGGAGCTGTGCTGGGCCTGAGCAGGAGGCAGCATCCGCATAACACCAAAAGGCAGGCCATCTGCAGCAGACCATACATTAACACACAGATATCGGTTTACTAGTGGCTCCTGGGAGGAGGGCAGCATATGACAGTTGTAAACAACAGTGGTCATTGGAATTGATTGGGACTCACGCTGCAGTCGTTTTATAAAGGACCTATAACAGATTTAATGTTGAAAAGAGCGGTGCTCTTATTTAATACTTGGGTAAATCCATTTGAATTCAATCCCTTTTTGACATATTTTGATTTAAACATACAGTAACATTCCATACATGTTCGCCCACGGAAGGAGTGGTCAAAAAGTTACTTCTTGGACCTTATCAGTATTTATCTGGTCAATATGTTAGTGTATGTCTGTCTGTTTGTAACAGTGTGTTTATATGTGAAATTGTGTTCATATTATAAATTCTATTTTAATGTTTAAGGACTCTTGGAAGATTAGTCCAAATGAGGACTAAAAGAGATTTAAAAAAATATATATATATTTAAAAAATCAGAAGATAAAAGTACTCAAAGTTGACACATTTTGTATGTCTTCATCACTGGAAAATATTAACGGTTCAGTTTGATGTCATTTAAAAGCTCACAAAGTGTTGACAAACTATTGGATTATTTCGTAAAACATTACATTTTTTAAATAAAAATGGTCATTTTAAACCTTTAACGTAAATGAGGTTTTTGTGTTGTGCCTACCATCGTTTACAAAACCTGCTCTTGAATACAGGGTGGGTGTCATTTCAATCATAGAAAAACAATTGAGAAAATGTACCTATCCTTCAGACCCCTGCCATTTAGCTGGTACACCATTGGAATATAAATTCAATTGACATTAACTTCTAATTACTACCACAAAAGATGACCGCCGGTCCACCCTCAGTCGAATGGCATCTCATGTCTATTATCTATATTTTTATGATTTCAATAGGTTTCTTATAGAAGACTGAGTATCATTTAAAACAGATTCAAGTCAACCTTCTCTGATATGTGAAACTCCAACCATATGGTACCATTTGAAAGTTGAAATGTAAATTCTACTCCCATTTTAGTACATAAATCAGCCAAAACAAGACACTCAACCTGTATTCAAGAGCATGTTGTGTCTCAACCAATGGCGGGAACAACAAAAACCTCAAATTATGTAAAATAGGGTCTAAGCTGCAACATATGCAAATATGGGAAGAAAAAAAATCTCCCTTTAAATGTTTTTAGATAATTTACGTTAATGGTAAAAAAATGTGGTCTTTTTCCAGTGATGAAGACATGGATGTCTCAGGTTATGGTGGGGTATGCAAAATGGGTCAATTTGGAGCACCTTTTTCTCTTGAATGTTTTGGCATTCATGTCCAAAAAGTCACTTTCTGACCACTTCTGCAATGGGCAAATACAGTGCCTTTGGAAAGTATTCAGACCCCTTGACTTTTTCCACATTTTGTTATGTTACAGCCTTATTCTAAAATTGATTAAATAAAAAAACTCAATAACACCCCATAACGACTAAGTGAAAACAGGTTTAGACATTTTAGAAAATTTAATTAAAAATTAAAAATGGAAATACCTTATTTACATAAGTAATCAGACCCTTTTCTATTAGATTCAAAATTGAGCTCAGGTGCATCCTGTTTCCATTGATAATCCTTGAGATGTTTCTACAACTTTATTGAAGTCCACCTGTGGTAAATTCAATTGATTGGACATGATTTGGAAATGCACACACCTGTCTATATAAGGTCTCATAGTTGACAGTACATGTCAGAGCAAAAACCAAGCCATGAGATCAAAGGAATTGACCGTAGAGCTCCGAGATAGCATTGTGTCGAGGCACAGATCTGGGGAAGAGTACTAAAAAATATCTGCAGCATTGAAGGTCCCCAAGAACACAGTGACCTCCATCATTCTTAAATGGAAGAAGTTTGGAACCACCAAAACTTTTCCTACAGCTGGCTGCCAGGCCAAACCAAGATTGAACTATTTGGCCTGAATGCCAAGTGCCACGTCTGGAGGAAACCTGGCACCATCCCTATGGTGAAGCATGGTGGTGGCAGCATCATGCCGTGGGGATGTTTTTCAGGGCAGGGACTGGAAGACTAGTCAGGATTGAGCCAAAGATGAACGGAGCAAAGTACAGAGATATCCTTGATTAAAATCTGCTCTAGAATGCTCAGGACCTCAGACTGGGGCGAAAGTTCACCTTCCAACAGGACAACGACACTAAGCACACAGCCAAGACAACGCAGGTGTGGCTTCGGGACAAGTCTCTGAATGTCCTTGAGTGGCCCAGCCAGAGACCGGACTTGAACCCAATCTAACATCTCTGGAGAGACCTGAAAATAGCTGTGCAGCGATGCTCCCCATCCAACCTGACAGAGCTTGAGAGGATCTGCAGAGAATGGGAGAAACTCCCCATATACAGTTGTGCCAAGCTTGTAGTGTCATACCCAAGAAAACTCGAGGCTGTAATCACTGTCAAAGTTCTTCAACAAAGTACTGAGTAAAGGGTCTGAATACTTATGTAAATGTAATATAATTTTTTTTGTGTCTTTCTTCTAGATAAGCAAAAATGTCCAAAAACCTGTTTTTGATTTTTCATTACGGAGTGTTGTGTGTAGATTGAGGGGGAAAAAACAATTGAATCAATTTTAGAATAAGGCTGTAACGTAACAAAATGTAGAACAAGTCAAGGGGTCTGAATACTTTCCGAAGGCACTGTATGTATGGAAGGGTTTGAATTCAAATGGATTTACCCATTTCTTTCTGAGAAATTGATCTTAAGGTACTATATCTTGTTAACAATGACATGAGGTTTAATCATGTCAGTCATAGAAAGTAGACAAGATTTGTTGCATTATGTGAAACTTCAATGCAATAATCATACTTTTTGTGTGCAAACCAAATGAGTAAATTTCACATTTTATGGATGAATAGGCCTACAGCTCTATATTTACATAATTAAGAAAATATAATATATTTAAGAAAATTAGAATATATCATTTTTATAATGCATTCTTTTGGCCTTTTTATGCACTTACTAGGACACTTTGGCAGGTCAGTAGACCTAAATGAGAAATTGAGAAGCAATTACCATAGGCCTACAATAAATTGGATGGTGGCCTACAGAGGAGCATCCTGTCAGAAAAATGCAATACCAGTCAGAGACAGATAAACAACATGTACGCGTGTACAGGAGGACTGTTCCATAAGCTATTGTATTTGGATGTTTTCCAATATTAGACATTGTCTGCCTTCACAATGCACACGGTTTTATATAGATTACGAATTTGCATTTGTATAACATTAGGCAATAACAACAGATGGTTAGGCCTGTGTGTGCATTGTTGTGGTTTTGTCAACGCGTTTTAAATTGTATAGGAATACTTATACTGCGTAGGCTACAGACAAATAAAGAAAGAAAAACATTTATTAATCAAAATAAATAAATGTTGTCAAATGTATTGATGACATACTATAAGCATACAGTGACAATTCGGCATTAAAGCAGCTGTGAGAGAAGAAAATAAAATACCATTGGGATATAACGCAGCCATTGAAACTACACAATTATGATCCACACGTCAAAGAAAATGTTGATGTGAAAACATTAACAAGAGTACGATCAACAAAAGTAATTTTGAACCTACCTGCTACTAATTCCAGGTTTTTGGCGAGTTGTCGACCTCTTTTTGTTGCGTATCTCCGCTTTTCATTCGGGCTCTCATTAAAGTTAATTGGACTCCTCGCGTCAAAACATCCACTATTTGTTCGTTATGGGACCAAGATAACAAGGTATCTTTGGACGACGGCATTAACAGTAGGCCTACAGTAATCATTCACCTGTTCTTGCGGCTCAGACGGTCTCATTTCAGCTTACCTGATCTGTTCATTCCCACCATGCACCGCGGTAGATTGATGCCATCTCCCTCTGAGGACAAGGCCATCTATCTGTCGGTGTTCTGAACTGCGAGTGACAGGACTAACTAGCACAGACAGGACTGCAAGGATGACTGTTACCGAGATAAACTGCTCTTTTCACATTTTATTTTAAATAAATGCATAAAAAAGTGTATATAAAAAATATATTATGTATAATATACATATGATATAAATGATACTGCTCTATGACAGGCTGTCAATTTATTAGGCTGTGATGGAATGAGATTTTAGTTTTAAAGTGCTACATTAATGTATAAGTTTGCATTGCAAAGATAAAGGTTGCATGAAAAGTCAGAGTGATGGGAAATGATGGCAGGAGCAATGTGAGACTAATTGCAAGGCTATAGAGACCAACATGGACTATAGAACACAGTGGCATCTTCTACAGAGATGAAGAGAGAGGGAGACAGAGAGCAGATCACTCGGTGGGTGTCTGCAGGCAGTTATACGATCTGGGTGATTGATGGTTCAGCTGCTGGGCTGGTGTGGCTACTGAGGCAGACTCATACCTTTTAAGGGCAGCTTGGCCTCACTACTCCCCATGTCCTAGGTCAGGGATGGGCAACTCCAGTCTTTGGGGGCCGGAGTGGTGTCACTCTTTCCTAGCAAACACAGCTGATTAAACTAATTGCATTCTAAACTGAAGATCATGATTAGTTAATTATTGGAGTCAGGTGTGTTAGCAGGTGCTGGGACAAAAGCGTGACATCAGTCAGGCCCCCGAGGACTGGAGTTTCCCATCCCTGTCCTAGGTGAACACTGCTCAGGGGTCAGGGCAGCTGCTTGACAGCATCAGTGACACTGCAGTGCATTCTACACCCAATTCTAAATTCAGTGGCGTAGACCAGAATATTTACATTTGCCAGTTGGCCTTAGTTTTGGCACCTTTATTATTTTAATCTTATTTAGGTCTGCAAATGCTATTCTGTTCCCTCTGAGCCCCCAAAATATATATACATACTAAAATAAGTAATTCATATAATATAACATTTGAGGTTAATAACAGTACAAAACTGTCCTACCAATATTGTTCTAGATTTATATCTCTGGCAATGTAATAAAGAGAATCCACTCTTTGTAGTGTGATGTCAATGTCAAATATATCATTACTCGCCCCACAAGTAATTATTTATCTTACCGATTCCTATGATGCTAATCAAATTATCTCCCAAATGTCGGTGGTTTGAACTGTTGTAGGCCTGGTTTATGCCATGAAATCCCCTCATTCCTCTATATTATAACGCGAGCCAGCGTCCATGTAATCCTGCAGAGTGGATGGTTCGTTTAATGTTTAATTGTGTGTGTGTTTTCCCATAGCTCATTGTATGCAGTGGGGCTTAAAGCTCCAGAAGATAGGGGTTTGTGGAAAGCCTGTGTTAATCGCAGGGAATGTGATATATGCGTCTGTGTCCAGGGGGTTTGGCAAATGGTAGAAGCAAACGTTACATCAACTGACGCCCACTGGACAGCTGTCTCTGTACATACTGGCCATGCCTGAGAGGGGAGAATCATAGGACAGTTGGACGAGTGTGTATCAGTCAGTGTGTGGAGGTTAGTGTGTGTTTGGGGGTGGGCGCTGGTAGTGGATCTTATGCAATGTCTTCATGGCAACATGTAAAGTAAGTAAGCAATGTAACGATGTAAAATACATACATCAGGGGTTCCCAATCTTTTTTTTAGCCCACAACCCCATCTTGATATCTGAAAATTCTCTCATCCCCACCCATGTGAAAAAAAGTATGTAATTAACAGCCAATGTTGACTTTTTATTTGGGGCTATGGCAATCAATTGAAAAACGGTCTAGCAGTATTTCTGATTGTCTTCTCAACTCACCCTCACATACTTTCGATGTGGGGCAGTCAATTGCAAATGAGTCTAACACAATGTATCTTATCATCACCACTAATGAGATAGGAGTGCTTGATGCATGTCGCGACGGGGGGGTGTGGTTAGGGTAGCCTACCATGAGTTTTATGGTGCTTTCAACTGGGAACTCTGAAAAATATGAGGTCAAATCATGACGTCAGTGATCATTAGGTAGGGAAGTCTGAGTTCCAGAAAGAGGCCCGACTTCACAAGTTGCAATTCCTACCTGGATGAGAGTTTACATTATTTATTTTTTTCCGACTTCCCAGTTGTCTTGAATGCACTGAAGTTGGAAGTCAGATATTTCCCATTTCACAGTCCCCAGTTGTTTTGAATGTGGCATTTAATGCTCAGAGGTAGACGGCAGGGAATTCCCTTTGAGTCCAGTGATAGATGGAGCCATCTGTGCAAAAGCCCACCACACCATTTGATCCCATATGAAATCTGTTTTCCGTCAATATAGTCATTCAGCACACTAAACATCCCATATGCCGCTTCATGCTCGGGAATCGTGAGACAGAACAATATGTCCTCGTGAATAGCAAGCATCCCCCGACATGTATAGCGAACAAAAGTCAATGCACGGGCATCTCAGCCCTCACAACGTCCATTTGGAGATCATAAGCTGTGGAGTTTGAGTCGTTCAGTCAGTTTCCTCTTGATTGCTAGACATATCATACATTCTTTGTTTAAAAGTGTTATCTGACAAAGGTATTGATGTGAGTTTCTGTTTATGTGTATTTTTAAATCCAGGATTTTGGAAATTTTTCCGCAACCCCATTTTCATATCTGGCGACTCCACATGGTTGTCACGTTCTGACCTTAGTTATTTGGTTATGTCTTTGTTTTATTATGGTCAGGGTGTGAGTTGGGTGGGTTGTCTATGTTCCTTTTTCTATGCTGTGTTTTGTGTTTGGCCTGGTATGGTTCTCAATCAGAGGCAGGTGTCGTTAGTTGTCTCTGATTGAGAATCATACTTAGGTAGCCTTTTCCCACCTGTGTTTGGTGGGTGATTGTTTCCTGTTTTGTTGTTTGTGTCACCATTCAGGACTGTTTTTGTTTCCATTCACTTTGTTATTTTTGTATTGAGTCGTGTTCAGTTAATATGAAAGTATCATGGACACTTACCACGCTGCGTATTGGTCCGATCCTTGTTAATCCTCCTCAGAAGAGGAGGAGAAAAAACGTTACAATGGTGTCCCCTAGTTTGGGACACAACACCACATAATCTGTATTATTTTGTATAGGCCCGGCATGTTTTTTTTCTCTCAAGATATGAGAAATTTTCCAGCGACCCCCCCCCCCCCCCCCCCCCCCCATTTTCATATCAGGCAGCCTAGTGGTTCGCGCATTGGACTAGTAAACAAAAGGTTGCAAGATTGCATCCCTGAGCTGACAAGGTAAAAATCTGTCTTTCTGCCCCTGAACAAGGCAGTTAACCCACTGTTCCTAGGCTGTCTTTGAAGATAAGAATTTGTTCTTGACTGACTTGCCTAGTAAAAAATAAAAAGGGTCATGACCCCTACTTTGGGAAACTGCTGATGTACATCGACAACCCACTCAGTCATTACCCCATCTAGGCTATGTCATTCTGGTCAGTAGATATCCACTGTGCTAAAGTCACAGGTCGAGGAGAGGAGGTATCGGTAAATAGACGACAGACAGACTGACTGCTGAGTCGATGCAATTTAATCAGCCAATCTGGCACCGGTGGATGGAGAACTTTACACTGTGGCACTAAACATAGCCCCTCCAGCACAAGTGACTAAACTGGCTCTGGTTTCAATGGATGTGATTTCATCACCCAAACTGAGAGACACTATTTTAATGGACCTGTTTACAAAGATGTATTTTGTTTCATGTTTATGTGCTTGACCCTGTGTAGGAATAACATAGTATTTTAATAATACATGACAAAATCAGAAACTTTCTGTCCAAAAATGATGCAGAAAAATTAATCCATGCTTTTGTTACTTCTAGGTTAGACTACTGCAATGCTCTACTTTCCGTCTACCCGGATAAAGCACTAAATAAACCTCAGTTAGTGTTAAATACGGCTGCTAGAATCCTGACTAGAACCAAAAAAAATTATCATATTACTCCAGTGCTAGCCTCCCTACACTGGCTTCCTGTCAAGGCAAGGGCTGATTTCAAGGTTTTACTGCTAACCTACAAAGCATTACATGGGCTTGCTCCTACCTATCTCTCTGATTTGGTCCTGCCGTACATACCTACACGTACAGTCACAAGACGCAGGCCTCCTAATTGTCCCTAGAATTTCTAAGCAAACAGCTGGAAGCAGGGCTTTCTCCTATAGAACTCAATTTTTATGGAATAGTCTGCCTACCCATGTGAGAGACGCAAACTCGGTCTCAACCTTTAAGTCTTTACTGAATACTCATCTCTTCAGTGGGTCATATGATTGAGTGTAGTCTGGCCCAGGAGTGTGAAGGTGAACGGAAAGGCTCTGGAGCAAGAACCGCCCTTAATGTCTCTGCCTGGCCGGTTCCCCTCTTTCCACTGGGATTCTCTGCCTCTAACCCTATTACAGGGGCTGAGTCACTGGCTTACTGGTGCTCTTTCATGCCGTCCCTAGGAGGGGTGCGTCACTTGAATGGGTTGAGTCACTGATGTGATCTTCCTGTCTGGGTTGGCGCCACCCCTTGGGTTGTGCCGTGGCGGAGATCTTTGTGGGCTATACTCGGCCTTGTCTCAGGATGGTAAGTTGGTGGTTGAAGATATCCCTCTAGTGGTGTGGGGGCTGTGCTTTGGCAAAGTGGGTGGGGTTATATCCTTCCTGTTTGGCCCTGTCCGGGGGTATCATCGGATGGGGCCACAGTGTCTCCTGACCCCTCCTGTCTCAGCCTCCAGTATTTATGCTGCAGTAGTTTGTGTCGGGGGGCTAGGGTCAGTTTGTTATATCTGGAGTACTTCTCCTGTCTTATCCGGTATCCTGTGTGAATTTAAGTATGCTCTCTCTAATTCTCTCTCTCTTGGAGGACCTGAGCCCTAGGACCATGCCTCAGGACTACCTGGCATGATGACTCCTTGCTGTCCCCAGTCCACCTGGCCGTGCTGCTGCTCCAGTTTCGACTGTTCTGCCTGCGGCTATGGAATCCTGACCTGTTCACCGGATGTGCTACCTGTCCCAGACCTGCTGTTTTCAACTCTATAGAAACAGCAGGAGTGGTAGAGATACTTTTAATGATCGGCTATGAAAAGCCAACTGACATTAACTCATGAGGTGCTGACTTGCTGCACCCTCGACAACTACTGTGATTATTATTATTTGACCATGCTTGTCATTTATGAACATTTGAACATCTTGGCCATGTTCTGTTATAATCTCCACCTGGCACACCCAGAAGAGGACTGGCCACCCCTCATAGCCTGGTTCCTCTCTAGGTTTCTTCCTAGGTTTTGGCCTTTCTAGGGAGTTTTTCCTAGCCACAGTGCTTCAACACCTGCATTGCTTGCTGTTTGGGGTTTTAGGCTGGGTTTCTGTACAGCACTTTGAGATATCAGCTGATGTACGAAGGGCTATATAAATTTGATTTGACAATGTGTACTTTCTCAATCATCCTAGGACCAATCACATATAAACCTATAGTCTAGCTATCACCTACCCTTTGACACATTACGATGTTGCCATACATTGTTGCCATACCTATTTGATCCTTTCAGATCTAGGCTATCAAGAAGTATCTAAGGTCGTGGCAGGTAGGTGTGGCAGGTAGCTTAGTGGTTAGTGTTGGGCCGGTAACCGAAATGTTGCTGGATCAAATCCCTGAGCTGACAAGGGACAAATCTGTTCTGTCCCTGCACAAGGCAGTTAATCCACTGTTCCCTGGTAGGCTATCATTGTAAAAAAAATAATTTGTTCTTAACTGACTTTCCTAGTTCAATTAAAACACTTTAAAAAATCTAGGGCAGTGGTATTCAAAATCCCTAGTGGAGGGGAACTGCAGTGGGGTTGGTAATTTTTGTAAGAATTCATTTTTTGGAGGGGGGGGGGGGGACAAAAAATTAAGAGTATGTGTATGTGACAATATATAAACATTTTTGAGAGATTATTTGAAAAATTCAATTTTGTGTAAATGTATTTATTGGTTTCTTTTCATTTTGATAAGGGATGTAAATGTAATCAATTTGAAGGCTAGTTGTTGGGTTTAAATACCATTGGTCTCGGGGGTAGAGTTTGGTTTGTGATTGGGTGGGTTGATCCTTCTCTCCTCCAGTTACAGACATACATGTTGCAGCTACAGTATACAGTATATTCCATAGGCAGCCTGATAGCAGGCTCCTAGCTTGTTTATAATTTTGACCATGGCAGGTAAGCTGTGGTGCCGACAGCACAGAAAATTCGTACATAGAAAATGTAATATAGGGCCCTGAGATGCATACCACTGCCATTTTGAATAGCAACACCAATCCACACACAATCTTACAAGGTTATTTTGATTCTGTAATGTGTTAAAGTATTGAAATAGTGATGGCTATGGTAAGCTGGTTGTACTGTGAGGAGGCTCTGACACCTCTATGTGAAATTGAATGTTAAACACATTGAAGTGCTTTACAAATATCTATACGATCTAGTGTACATGGTACTACAATGCTACCCGATATCTTAGAAGGCATCTGAAACTCAGACAGTGAGAGAAGTATAAACCAACAACACAAACCCCACTTCTCTGTCTAGTCTTTAGAACTCTACTTCATTCTATTCCACTTTGCAACAAGGTCACATATGTTTATGGTGTCCCCTTTCAAGGGCTGGATCTATTTGAAGGGTCTGCAAACTGGTAAAATGTTTTTTTCTACATAGGTGTACATGTTTGACACTGGCCGCTCAGAGGTCACACCATGTGTGGATTCCAAAGAAGATGTCACTGTAGCCCAGCGTTTACTTCCTGTATCATATTCTGTTTCGTATAGTACAGCCATCATCGCTTCTAGGGAAGTTCTCTGCTCTTTCAACCTCTTCTAGGCCTCTTCTACCTAGGCTTCCCTAGATGTTGAAAAGTATCCTATTTAAGAAGCCAATGTATTATCCTGTGCATGTGTAACGGAGTTGGAATGTAACCTCACTCCCCAGCTTGAAATATCTCCACTTGCGCTATAAAATTGCTAGCTTTTTGGTATCGTAGTTGGCAAAGACATTTTCAAGGGGGCGGTCACGTGTGTTTGCGAAGCAGAGGATCCAGGATCACTCCCATTGCACACATGTAAGGAAGGAAGCTAAATGTTAAGCAAGCACAGTGACGCCTGTTACTCATGCTTTAATTTCAATAAGCAACAAGCCAATTGTAGATTGACAAACTCCAGCATATAATGTGGAATGGTGGCCGTTTTGCGGGCTCCTGACCAATTCTTCTGTTTTGTGCATTTTTTTAGCTATCACTAACCTCCATTTGGATGAGGACTTCTACTTCAATGAGTCAGAGGAGAAAGGCATATTGATTATTGCGGATCAGACCCGAATCCCCGACACTCGAAGAAGGAGGAGATGGTGCTATAGAGGCCGGCGTGCGGGAACCCCAACAAGACTAAGTCAGAGAGTGGATCAATCACCTCTACCATCCGTTCTATTGGCAAACGTGCAATCACTGGAGAATAAACTGGATGAGCTCCATTCGAGACTATCCTATCAACGTGATCTGAAGAACTGTAATATCCTATGTTTCACAGAGTCGTGGCTGAACGAGGATATTGTAAATATAAATCTAGCTGGTTTTCTATACATCGGCAGGACAGAATGGCTGCGTCGGGGAAGCTCAGAGTAGGGGGTGTGTCTCTTAACAACAACTGATCTCTAATATCACAGATGTCAAACTCATTCCATGGAAAGCCGAGTGGCTGCGGGTTTGCGCTCCACCCTTGTACTTGATTAATGAATTAAAGTCACTAATTAGTAAGGAACTCCCCTCACCTGGTTGTCTAGAGGTTAATTGAAAGGAAAAAAACAAAAACCTGCAGAGACTAGGCCCTCCATGAAATGAGTTTGACACCCCTGCCTAATATTAAGGACGTCTCGAGGTTCTGCTCATCTGAGTTAGAATACCTCATGATAAGCTGTAGACCACACTATTTACCAAGAGAGTTTTCATCTATATTTTTCCATAGTTGTTTATTTACCACCACAAACTGATGCTGGCACTAAGACTGCACTCGGCGAGCTGTATAAGGCCATAAGCAAAAAGAAAATGCTCACAAAGAGGCGGTGCTCCTAGTGGCCAGTGACTTTAATGCAAGAAAACTGAAATCTGTTTTACCTCATTTCTACCAGCATGTCATCTATGAATTTGAGGTGAACAAAAATTAAGATCACCGTTACTCCACACACAGAGATGCATACAATGCTCTCCCTCACCCTTCATTTGGCAAATCTGACCATAACTCTATCTCCTGATTCCTGCTTATAAGCAAAAACCCAATTAGTGTCAGTATCAGCTACAGGACTGTTTCCCTAGCACAACCTAGAATAAGTTCTGGGATTCATCTGACGGCATTGAGGAGTTTACCACATCAGTCACCGCCTTCATTAATAAGTGCACAGATGAAGTTGTCCCCACAGTGACCGTACGTACAGTACATGTACATATCCCAAATAGAAGCCATGAATTACAGGCAACATCTCAACTGAGATAAAGAGGAGCGCTTCCACTTTCATTGAGCGGGACACTAATCCAGACGCTTATAAGAAATCCAGCTATGCCCGTCGACTAACCATCAAACAGGCAAAGTGTCAATACAGGACCAAGACCGAATCCTACCGGCTCCGATGCTCGTCAGATGTGGCAGGGCTTGCAGACTATCATGGATTACAAACGGAAACCCAGGCACGAGCTGTCCAGTTATGCAAGCCTACCAGATTAGCTAAATACCTTCTATGCGTGCTTCAAGGCTAGCAACACTGAACTATGCATGAGAGCAACAGCTGTTTCAGACAACTGTGTGATCACGCTCTCCGTAGCCAATGTGAGTAAGACCTTAAAACAGTTTAACATTAACAAGGCTGCAGGGCCAGACGGATTACCAGGACGCATAGTTAGAGCATGCACTGACCAGCTTGGAAGTGTCTTCACTGACATTTTCAACCTCTACCTGATCCAGTCTGTAATACCTACAGTACATGTTTCAGCAGACCTCCATAGTCCCTGTGCTCAAGAACGCCAAGGTAACCTGTCTAAATGACTATCGCCCCATTGCACTCACATCTGTAGCCATGAAATGCTTTGAAAGACTGTTCAAGGCTCAAATCAACACCATCATCCCAGACACCCTGGACCCATTCCAATTTGCATACCACCCCTACAGATCCACAGATGACACAATCTCTATTGCCCTTACCCACATGGACATAAGGAACACCTATGTGAGAATGCTGTTCATTGACTACAGATCATCGTTCAACCCCATTGTGCCCTCCAAGCTCATGACTAAGCTAAGGACCCTGGGATTAAGCACCTCCCTCTGCAACTGGATCCTGGACTTCCTGACGGGCTGCCCCCAGGTGGTGAGGGTAAGCAACAACACATCCTCCATGGTGACCCTCAACACAGGGGCCCCTCAGGGGTACGTGCTTAGTCCCCTCTTCACCCACTACGGCGTGGCCACGTACGACTCCAACGCCATCATTCATTTTGCAGATGACAATGGTGGTAGGCCTGATCAACGACGACGATGAGACAGCCTACAGGGAGGTCAGAGACAACCTCTCCTTCAACATCAGCAAGACAAAGGAGCTGAATGTGGACTACAGGAAATGGAGGGCGGGGAACGCCCCCATCCACATCGACGGGGCTGTTGTGGAACAGGTCGAAAGCTTCAAGTTCCTCGGTGTCCACATCACTAAGGAATTATCATGGTCCACACATATCAACACAGTTGTGAAGAGGGCACGACAATGCCTCTTGCGCCTTAGGAGGCTGAAAAGATTAGGCATGGGCCATCAGATCCTCAAAAAGTTACATAGCTTCACCATTGGCTGTGTATTGGGCCATATGCATTACCCTCTGCGGCGCCTTGAGCATCTTGGCTGCATCACAGCTTAGTATGGCAACTGTTTGGCATCTAGCCGCAAGGCGCTACAGAGGGTAATGCGTATGGCCCAATACATCACTGGGGCTGAACACCCTGCAAACCAGGACAACTATATCAGTTGGTGTCAGAGGAAGGCCCTAAAAATTGTCAAAGACTCCAGCCACCCAAGTTATAGACTGTTCTCTCTGCTACCGCCGATGCACCAAGTCTGGAACCAACGGAACTCTGATCAGCGTCTACCCCCAAGCTATAAGACTGCTAGATGGTTAGTTATATAGTTAACCAATAGCTACCCGGAATATCTGCAATGACCCTTTTTGCACTAATCTCTTTTGACTCATCAAATATGCTGCTGTTACTATTAATTATCTATGCCATTGCCATGCCAAGACATTTTATCCCTACCTATACAGTACCAGTCAAAAGTTTGGACACCTACTCATTCAAGGGTTTTTCTTAATTTTACTATTTTCTACATTGTAGAATACTAGTGAAGACATCAAAACTATGAAATAACACATATGAAATCATGTAGTAACCGAAAAAGTGTTAAACAAAGATTGAGATTCTTCAAAGTAGCCACCCTTTGCCTTGATGACAGCTTTGCACACTCGTGGTATTCTCTCAACCAGCTTCATGAGGTAGTCACCAGGAACGCATTTAAATTAACAGGTGTGCCTTAATAAAAGTTAATTTGTGGAATTTCTTTCCTTCTTAATGCTTTTGGAGCCAATCAATTGTGTTGTGATAAGGTAGGGTTGGGAATAGAGGATAGCCCTATTTGGTAAAAGACCAAGTCCATATTATGGCAAGAACAGCTCAAATAAGCAAAGAGAAATGACAGTCCATCATAACTTTAAGACATGAAGGTCAGTCAATATGGAAAATTTCATGAACTTTGAAAGTTTCTTCAAATCGTCGCAAAAAACATCAAGTGCTATGATGAAACTGGCTCTCATGAAGACCACCACAGGATAGGAAGACAAAAAGTTACCTCTGCTGCAGAGGATAAGTTCATTAGAGTTACCAGCCTCAGAAATTGCAGCCCAAATAAATGCTTCACAGAGTTCAAGTAACAGACACATCAACATCAACTGTTCAGAGTAGACTGTGTGAATCAGGCCTTCATGGTCAAATTCCTGCAAAGAAACCACTACTAAAGGACACCAATAATAAGAAGACTGGCTTGGTCCAAGAAACACAAGCAATGGACATTAGATCGGTGGAAATTTGTCCTTTGGTCTGATGAGTCCAAATGTGAGATTTTTGGTTCCAACCGCCATGTCTATGTGAGACATGGTGTGGGTGAACGGATGATCTCTGCATGTGTATTTCCCACCATAAAGCATGGAAGAGATGTTATGGTGTGGCGGTGCTTTGCTGGTGACACTGTCAGTGATTTATTTAGAATTCAAGGCACACTTAACCAACATGGCTACCACAGCATTCTGCAGCGATACGCCATCCCATCTGGTTTGGGCTTAATGGGACTATCATTTGTTTTTCAACAGGACAATGAATCCAACACACCTCCAGGCTGGGTAATGGCTATTTGACCAAGAAAGAGAGTGATGGAGTGCTGCATCATCCAACCTCAACCCAATTAAGATGGTTTGGAATGAGTTGGACTGCAGAGTGAAGGAAAAGCAGCCAACAAGTGCTCAGCATATGTTGTTTGTTAAAGGAATCAACAGAATGGTATCAAACACATCAAACACATGGAAACAACGTACTTGACTCTGTTCCATTGATTCCATTCCAGCCGTTACAAGGATCCCATCCTCTTATAACTCTTCCCACCAGCCTCCTCTGAAGTACACACATACACACTCCGATCACAGAGGAACTTTATAAAACACAAGGTGCTTTATAGGAGTAGCTGTCATGTGTGTGGAGACCCTTTCCCCTTCTCGTTCCCTCCCTGCTCCCTCCCTGCTCCCTTCTCGCTCCCTCCCTGCTCCCTCCTCGCTCCCTCCTCGCTCCCTCCTTTTCCCTTCCTTTCCCCTTCTCGCTCCCTCCCTGCTCCCTTCTCTCTCCCTCCCTTTCCCCTTCTCGTTGCCTCCCTGCTCCCGTCTCGCTTCCTCCCTGCTCCCTTATCGCTCCCTCCCTGCTCCCTTATCGCTCCCTCCCTGCTCACTGGAGCTTCCACAGCAGGGGCTTAGTGAGGGTCTAGTTCACGGGGACCCTGTCCCCGTTCTTCCTCAAGCTGCGGCTAGCTTTACATAACTGTTCCTCCTGTCTGCCAGCCCAGGCAGCTGAAGCCAAAGAGAGGATAAAGTGGCAGGCTAAATTGAGTGTGGCACTGGCCCAGAGTGCATCACTCTCTCCCCTTCTTCTCCTTCTCTATCGTCTCCTCACAGTGCATCCTCACCAAGCAGAACCTGTCTGGTCTGGCTTCACACCAGCACAGAGACAAGCAGAGCCCAGGCACCCAGGTGGAGAGTCCATCATGTGTCATGGAGGCCTCAGTTGGCAGAGCGGGTGTGTAGACGGAATTCAGAATGATCAAACCTATGCATGGACAGTATTCTGTATGTAGGTGTATCTTGTTCTACATGGTCAAAAGGCAGAACTACAAATCTCAAAAGTTTTACAAATGAAATGACTGATTGGTTAACAAGATTTAATATTTTTTATTGATTGGTTGATTACCATTTAAAAAGGAAACCTCAAATAAGCTGCAAACGTGAGTTGTGTGCCCAACATGCAGTCATGGTAATGCTGTTGACCATGGTGCATTAATAATGAGGATGGATGGGGGTTGACTGGGCACATGGGAGGGTCATGGGGACATGGCCAGAGACTAATTTGGTCAGTCATATTAGGGGAGGATAGGCATGACATAGCTCACAAGTTGAGGACTTGTGAGGCGTCTGTTTCTCAAACTAGACACTGATGTACTTGTCCACTTGCTCAGTTGTGCACCGGGGCTTCCCACTCTCTATTCTGGTTAGAGCCAGTTTCGCTGTTTCTGTGAAGCGAGTAGTACACAGCATTGTACGAGATCTTCAGTTTCTTGCCAATTTCCCACATGGAATAGTCTTCATTTCTCAGAACAAGAAAGACTAACAAGTTTCAGAAGAAAGTTATTTGTTTCTTGCCATTTTAAGCCTATAATCAAACCCACAAATGCTGATTGATGCTTCAGATACTCAACTAGTCTAAAGAAGGCCAGTTTTATTGCTTCTTTAGCAGAACAACAGTTTTCAGCTGTGCTAACATAATTGCAAAAGGCTTTTCTAATGATCAATTAACCTTTTAAAAGTATAAACTTGGATTAGCTAACATAACGTGCCATTGGAACACAGGAGTGAGTGATGGTTGCTGATAATGGGCCCCTGTCAGCCTATGTAGATATTCCATTTAAAAAATCTGCCGTTTCCAGCAACAATAGTCATTTACCACATTAACAATGTCTACACTGTATTTCTGATCAATTTGATGTTATTTTAATGGACGAAAAATGTACTTTTCTTTAAAAAATAAGGACATTTCTAAGTGACCCCAAACTTTTGAACGGTAGTTTTCATACTGTACATGTACACACACACAGACTTAAACCTGTCTTGTTGCTACTCTGCTGGGGGTTTAGAGCAGGGGTTCCCAAACTTTTTCCCCCAGGGCCCCCTTTTTCACATGTATTATTGTTTATTGACAAGGCCTATATTAAATACACCACCAGCTTGATTTTGTTTAATTTGAGGGACCTAGGAACATTTTGTTTTGAAGCTCATTTCCTGCAATTCTACATAGTTTAACAAAACTCTTGACAGAGCCCTGACATCGTCCCCATCAAACACCTTTGGGATGAATTGGAACGCTGACTGCGAGCCAGGCCTAATCGCCCAACATCAGTGCCCAACCTCACTAATGCTGTTGTGGCTGAGTGGAAGCAAGTCCCTGCATCAATGTAGTGGAAATCCTTCCCAGAAGAGTGGAGGCTGTTCTAACGGCAAAGGGGGGACCAATTCCATATTAATGCCCATGATTTTGGAATGAGACGTTCGACGAGCAGGTGTCCACATACTTTTAGTCATGTAGTGTAATATTCCACTACCAAATATGTTTTATTATGATTATTTATATGACCTCTCAATTTAATGATACATATTTTAGTTTATAGAAAGTGAATAGATCAATTGATAGCGAGAGAGTCACACTGCATAAGATTACTTCCCAAGCAAAGTCTAATTTATTTGACTCTTTGCCTTTGGAATGTCATAGTTCGGCTTCTGAATATCATAATGACAAACCAAAGATATTCCCATGTGCAGCAGAGTTGCATGTTCTTCGGGCATTTTACCGCTTGTTTCTATCCTATTTATACTTTGTTTTAGATCAGTATAAACAATAGTGATATTTTTTTTGTTGCCCTTTAAGCAAGGAAGGACCCCTAGGTTGGGAACACCTGTTTTAGAGAATGCTTTGTTCCACAGAGTGTAGCAAGCTTGAAACATATTGCAGAGACACATTCCATTTCCCTCATTAATAAATATGAACTTGGTCATTGAAATATGAACCTGGTCATTGAGTCTTCACACATTTGGTTATTACATTGAACCCCTCAGTAGTGTTGCAATAGAAAACCCCTGAGCACGTCAATAAGTACTGACTGAGCTTAGCTTCTCTTGGCTGCCCCCTACTTTGCATAATGGGAGGGATTAGAAGTGTTTGCGTCACACCCATCAACAATTTTGTTGTCACAGGGGCTCTCTCTGATTTAATATCTGTCAGTAATTGCACTACTGATATGTAATAGATCTCAGACACAAGGCACCTGCTATATCTCATACTCCTGCTGAACATCTCAAAATAATTTGATATAAAACCACTGGCTGGTACCCTTGCCAATTTCCCTCTTGTATTATGTAAGGTGCATTTTATACACAAGATCGAATTTTGAACACATTTTTAAACTTAATAATACTTTTGATAATATATACTGAAGGAGGCTTGTGCACAAGGCCTCGACAATCCACCTCTATCACTCTTACCCTTTCTAAATCTGCTTCAGCAAACTTTGGTTGTATACAGTAGATGCTTAGACAACCTGGGGCGGCAGGTAGCCTAGTGGTCAGAGCGTTGGACTAGTAACTGAAAGGTTGCAAGATCAAATCCCTGATCTGACAAGATAAAAATCTGTCGTTCTGCCCTTGAACAAGGCAGTTAAGTTTTCAGGCCGTCATTGAAAATAGGAAATTGTTCTTAACTGACTTGCCTAGTTAAAAAAAGATGCTTCAACTCAATCTTATGCAGTCCTTCCAACTAAAGACTCTTCTTCTATCTGTGTGTGCATGTTTGTTATGACTAGCACCCCATGGGGACACAGCATCTTTCTTTGGCAGGGCCCTGGCATGCTGCTAGAAATAGACATGAAGGCATATATTATCTAGCACAGTTTGGTAGATTTGTCCTGACAGAATGGTTGGCACAAAAGCTCAGGGTAGAGGGTGGCCGGCATGGATTTGTAAGTACGGCACACTGAAGTGTGAGGATTGTTCATTCTGTCTAGTCATTGAGCTGGGAGACACAATGGCACTGTGCGGAATACTTAAAAAAAAAAAAATGTCTCCTCAATAACATTGTTTAACCTTGTGTGAAATCACATTAAGCCTTGATTGACTATGAGCTTCAACAAAAACCTCTGCGAAGTGCAATTGCTCTGAATCCAAGAGGAGTGTGTCACACAGTTCCAGTTTGTGGTTCATATTGTCAGGTATTGTTTATGAAATGCTCAATGAAGTGGCATTCTCCTTTCTCCTCTTCCGGTTCGCCATCTCTCTCAAGGGACCATAACCATATTCCTATGCAAAATCATATTACTTTTTTTTGACTGATTCAAATTAGGACCAAGGGGGCGGGAATACGCACCAAACACACTACAGATGAATGAGAGGGAGCTCCAATGACTGTAGGGGAGAACTCCCATGAAACCCCACAACTAGTAATATAATATATGCCATTTAGCTTCCGCTTTTAGACATAGTAGTTATTTGTTCCCCCAGGATCCCTCAATCTCTCAGTGTGAACACTTATAACAGTGTCCCCGGAGACAGTGTCTTTTTACAACTGTCGCTTTACTTCAACTGTCTCCTTCAACCCCCCCACCTCAACTAGCTAATCAGAGGAGGAGGGGGACGTTGCCGTTCAGGGGGTAGGCACAGCTGTTGTACCGTCTCGGGTGTTGTGATGTAAGTTCATGCCTTTTAGAAACTAAACTGGGCATCAGGGGTTGTGGCTGTCCAATCGAGTGAGAGAATTCAGAGACAAACCGGCCAATGGGTGCAAAGGTCTGGGTATATAAACTAGGGTCTAACACCTGTCAAAGTTGGGTAACTCCTATATTGGCTTTGGTGGATCCCGGGAACGTTACCTCCTTCTTTTCTCCTGTGCAGGTAAAACCTACTAGGCAGCGAGCTTCTGGAAAAGAGTTTTAAAGTAGAAATAAGAATTTCTGAAACCTCTCCGTCGCCGCACCACTTGGAATCCTGAAATCGGTTCTTCTTGGTTTTTTGCATTGGACTCCTCTTCAGTTTCTTGCAGCGTTTCCTAAAATGGAAGATCTACTGTTTTTTCTTCTTTAAACTACTTCTTATGCCTTTTTACTCGTCATCCTCTTGAGTGCAAACCGTAACTTTGTTAAAAGTTTTGTTGGTAAAAAGAGAGCACTAGTTTGAAAACAGCCATGATCACTAACGGCTGTTAGTAGAGGAGGGATAGTCACAGGACAGCGGCTGGTTGATTTGTTACCAGTGGTGATCTATAGATGACACTGAGTCATTTTAGATATTTTGCTGAAAGAAAACATGCAAAGTGAAGTATTGAATTTCTATAATGTCTGCAATTATTCCACAACATGTTTGTAGTTCAGATGTTAATCTGAGATCCTATTCGTTCTGATTTGAAGGTCAGTTGTGCTAATGACCGGAGAATGAATCAAGTCAGTCTCTGAAACTCTCTGGTACCGCCTACTGGGGGGTAGCCAGACTAGGCTGCAGTGATGGTGTTTCCCTTGAAGGAATGGGAAGGTGGCTTGCATGCCAGTGTCAGAGTATAGCCACAGCAAGAGGGTGTAGAGTGGATGGCCTGGTCTAAAAATACCTTCTGCTGCTAAGTGCATAAAAGCACGTAGATCACACCCCTGTCACTCTCCGTGGAAACATGAGGCGGTGGCTGGAGGGGTCAGGACACTGATAGATAAGACGCTAGGAGACTCAGTACTACAAATCACAAAATATGGTATATTTAGTGGTATTGGTTGTATTGTTAGGCCATTGCTAGGACAGTTCCTTGTGATTTTCTTCTGAAAACCCATCATGCTCTCTCTTTTGTGGCACAATTCTGTTGTTAGGGACCCAGATACTGTTCTTTCACCATTCTTGAATATTTAGTTGGGAGGGCTTTCGTTACAGTGTGCCAGATCATCATGCATAGATTCACACTTCTTCCCCCTCTCTGTTTTGCAGGACAAAAGAGAGCCGCAATCATGACGAAGAACTGCCACAATGACTACAAGATGAAATTCTCTGATGTAGAGGAGTTCCCAGACCTCTCCCTGCACAACAACCACATGGCCAAGGTGCTGACCAAGGACATGTACAAAAAGCTGAGGAGCAAGTCTACCCCCTCCGGTTTCACCCTGGACGACTGCACCCAGACCGGTGTGGACAACCCTGGTAAGACTTGGAAGCACACACACAGGAAGACCCGTCAGGGCACTGTGAGGTCACAGGATAGGCATGTCCTGATCTACTCTGATTGGTGGCTGATAAGGGCACCTGAAAGCAAAACATTCTTAGTGCTATTAACTAATACACTATCAGCATGAAAAATGAGACTGTTGGTAATGCACTTTGATGGGGGGCCTGTTACATGTAGTTTTCCTGTGGCAATAGTTTTCACTAATTCTCTTTCTGTCTGTAGGACACCCCTTCATCATGACCGTCGGCTGCGTTGCTGGTGATGAAGAGTGCTACGAAGTCTTTAAGGATATGTTCGACCCCATCATCTCCGACCGTCACGGAGGCTACAAGCCCACCGACAAACACAAGACCGACCTGAACTTCGAGAACTTGAAGGTGAGTGAAGAAAGTGGTCATGGCAATCACATTTCTTCATTGCTCCTTTTGCAAGCTTGATTTCTTAGCTAATATATAAGGCTGCAGTGGACCGTGGTGACTAGACAGCATTTGAATGACTTCCATGTGTAGAGCGACATAATTCATTTTCCCGTTTACAGGGAGGTGATGATCTTGACCCCGCCTACGTCCTGTCCAGCCGTGTGCGTACTGGACGCAGCATCAAGGGATACACCCTGCCCCCCCACAACAGCCGTGGCGAGCGCAGAATGGTTGAGAAACTGTCCATCGAGGGTGAGTGTCTGAGCCCTCAGTAAAATCAGCACTATAAAATCAGGGTCAGCTGTGCTGCCATGGAGCACGACCATGTCAATCTCATGTTCATGTCTCTCTCCCCTCAGCCCTGGCCACACTGGATGGTGAGTTCAAGGGAAAGTACTACCCCCTGAATGGCATGACCGATGCCGAGCAGGATCAGCTGATCGCCGACCACTTCTTGTTTGACAAGCCCGTCTCCCCCCTGCTGCTGTCCGCTGGTATGGCCCGTGACTGGCCCGACGCAAGAGGAATCTGGTGAGTGCCCAGGACACAGGCCCATACCAATACCCGAAACCAAAACAATACCATTGGTTAAACCAGATAATGAATGTACAGTATGTCCCACATTCATGTAATACGTACTCCCTCCTATCTGAAGGCACAACGATGCCAAGAGCTTCTTGGTCTGGGTGAACGAGGAGGATCACCTGCGTGTCATCTCCATGGAGAAGGGAGGCAACATGAAGGAGGTCTTCAGACGCTTCTGCGTTGGTCTGCAGAAGGTAGGCTAGCCACAGAACCTACAGAACTGACACACTGTCAATACCTAGATTGTTCTTTATCGCTTGTTCACAACAAATGGCAGCTGGGTTTTCTTATAGTCAGTAGTCGAAACACACATCCCTTTCGGTTGGCTATTCTCACCTGAAAACGCACTCACTGGAACATTCTTGTCTCCTGTCCTTCTCTACCTTGTGCAGATTGAGGCGGTCTTCAAGAAGCACAACCACGGCTTCATGTGGAACGAGCATCTCGGCTATGTGCTGACCTGCCCCTCCAACCTGGGAACTGGCCTGCGCGGTGGCGTGCACGTCAAGCTGCCCAAGCTGAGCACACATGCCAAGTTTGAGGAGATCCTGACCAGGCTGCGTCTGCAGAAGCGCGGCACAGGTACGAGCTACTCTCTTTACAGTCTTAATGCATGAAGTCATACTATACCTAGCAATAGTCCATAAAATGTTATTACACTGCCATTACATATGCATTTCTGAGGTGACGAGTAAAGCCATATTTAACCTGACATGTACATCATGGAACACCAGTGTTAAGGATTATGAAGACTCACCTTTGACCTCTTTGCCTGCAGGTGGTGTGGACACGGCCTCCGTGGGTGGAATCTTCGACATCTCCAACGCTGATCGTCTGGGCTCCTCAGAGGTGCAGCAGGTGCAGATGGTGGTGGATGGCGTCAAGCTCATGGTGGAGATGGAGAAGAAGCTGGAGAAGGGAGAGGCCATCGACGGCATGATCCCCGCCCAGAAGTAAAGCGGCACTTGTGCTTTTTGTATTATAAAAATGAGTAGCCTTGTCGTCACGCGGGCAGGAGACATCCTCCCTGGACTTTTCCTAAAGACACTCCACTCTGATCCAACTCTTTTTTTTCCTTCCTTCAGTCTCTCTTCATCATTTATTTTTCTCCTCCCTCAGTCACGTTTTACCATCTGTCCCGTTCTTTTCGTAACATCCTGGGAATAAAGGACTATCGCATAGTCTGGTGCCATGGGCCATCGCTATGTTAATGCACCAAATCTGAAATCCGTTTTTTGGTTGTAAAAATGTATTGAGCAAATAAAACAAGCCCCAGTTATCAATCAACCCCACTGTCTGATGTATGGTCTCGAAACACACACACAGACCCTCGCACGCACACATTCTTGCTGCACACATACACACACACACACAAACTCAGTGAGCGCAGCCTCGTAAATGCCCTAAAACCATGGTACAATTAAGCAATAAAACGAGAGGCCATGTGTTATGACATTCTTATCAAGGCTGTGATGTGGTCATAGCCACGAGGCGAAGGCAGGTGGTCATGATGACTTATAGGTGCTAAGACTAGTAGTTTTATAAGTAGTGGTAGTGGGTTGCTATGTAACGACGTAAACAATGCCACTTTATATGAACGTGACAATGTGTATGGTGTCTCATATATCATGGACAGGAGAGGCTCTAACAATGGGAATTCCAAACCATCCATTACACATATGACCAACCTGTGATCTACTGAGACCACGTCAACCACAGTGAGAACAAAAATAAACTTGATCCAAAATGTCAGAGTTTGAAAGGAGAATTTATTTTTGCTTCAACACAATTTTCCTATGAGACATGCAGGACTGCAGGTCAGTCATTTCCATATTTGCACCCCGTTTTATCGATAACAGCGACGGCTTCAAACGCTCTACTACTTCCTACCGTTGAAGCATGGTCCTAAGCTTTAAGCAATATATATGGGAATTGTTGGGCAAGAGGTCCTATTTTGGGCAAAGTTGCCCAAAAATTGCACAAAATCACAGCTTTCACATTTTAAGACATTTGTGGCCACCTGTTGCAAATAAAATCTCCCATGATTCCTTGCAACGGGAAAACTGAAGTCATTGTAGTGTCATGGATTACTATGTACTACCGCCATACATGTGTGCAATAAATCTTTTTACCAAAAGGAATAAGGTGGAAAATGGAGTTTGAAAACAACTGAAGATTTGTTATTGTGTTGGGCAGGCAGTCCAGTGTAGGCAGGCTGGCGGAAATGGTCAGAGGTGTAACAGTGACAAACAAGCACACTCTGTAATGAGAACATCATCCACTGTTGATGAATCTTTGAGCCATTTACAAAGGCCAGACAGACTTTCAGAAAACAAGGAAGGTTGAGGAACATTCAGCGACACCAACAACACAGTCTGAGCTGAGAAAATAGAAACATGGTTGAGAGATCTAAACTAGAAGAGCCCACTGCAGCAACTGGGAACGATGTTCTGGCATGTCTGCTGCTATGACCCACTGACAGGCGACAAGGATCATTACTGTATATTGGTGCAAATCAAAGCTGTGACAAACAGTCAAGGCCGGAGTGAGTGACTATCTACCTGACTTGGATCAATTGTGAGCAGCTTGGAATCGTGGTTCATTTATAGAAGAGTGTCAGGGTTAATTTCAACAAGGTCACCCAGGGTCACATTCTAAACTACCCCCCCTCAGCAATACAGAAGTCTGATTGGCTACCAGAAGGGAAGCTCAGTGTTGCCGAGGGCTGTGTTGAGGAGCAGTTCGGAACTCATCCTCCAGGGAACCACAGATAAAGGACATCAATGGACATAAATAGTTAATGCAATTCAACTAGCGTTGCTGTAGTTATTATAGTCTGTTTGATCAATCATATCCTTTTCTTTTTGAGCAGAAAATTAGGAATTGATGTCATTTTCTTTTTTATGCGATCTTGGGTCTTTTTATACTAAAAAGTGATCCAAATTGTGATTGTGGAAATGTGACAATCAATATTCCCCAACATAATACTAAACACAGCTTACATCAAATCAAGTTTGGAATCTTGGCCCTGTGGATGTGCTGTACCATTTAAGAGGAAATACAATTACAAGAGGTGATATTGCTAAACCAAAAGTGTTACCAGAAGAATGTGTAGAAAGCTTGTGTACATTACCTGCTGAAACGCAGAAAATCAAAAGGTTAGTGGCTCAGAAGAGCAGTCATCACCTACTCCGCTTTGGACATTGATGTCAGACAGCCTTGCTCATTAGCAACCAACATTCCGGTATATACAGAACACAAAATGAAACTTGATGAGAGTAGCAGACGGGGTCGTACAGAATTGAGCAGACGATGGATGGGCAGAAGGGTCTGGCATTTGTTTTACAGAATATTTTTATAATATTTTTTGTTGTCCGTCTCTGTATTTCGGCACGGCTTCCTATATAGCAGGGGTGTCAAATTATATGGCCTGCGGTGCGCGAGGGGGTCCAATCTGGCCTGCGGGTTTGAGTAAAACCCCACAAAAATAACAACAAAAAATTAGTATTTTTTTTATATATCTGTACCGGTACCCCCTGTATATAGCCTCCACATTGACTCTGTACCGGTACCCCCTGTATTTAGCCTCCACATTGACTCTGTACCGGTACCCCCTGTATATAGCCTCCACATTGACTCTGTACCGGTACCCCCTGTATATAGCCTCCACATTGACTCTGTACCGGTACCCCCTGTATATAGCCTCCACATTGACTCTGTACCGGTACCCCCTGTATATAGCCTCCACATTGACTCTGTACCGGTACCCCCTGTTTATAGCCTCCACATTGACTCTGTACCGGTACCCCCTGTTTATAGCCCCGCTACTGATATTTACTGCTGCTCTTTAGTTATTTGTTATTCTTATCTCTTTATAGGTATTTTCTTAAAACTGCATTGTTGGTTAAGGGTACGTAAGCATTTCACAGTAAGGTCATGTGACAAATAAAATTTGATTTTGAAAATATTTAAAAATGACTACAGCCAAATCGAAACTGTGTAGAAATGATAAGATAATGGACCTACATTCATACAGTTTATTGATTGTGTCCAGATTGTTAATAATCACTGAAATGAAAGCTAGACAGTTAGGGAGCATCAAAAATGCAAAAAAATTATGGATAGGGTGGATAGACAATTTTATGCAAATTTTGACGGCAAGGAAATATAACACATTTTCAGTGTTGCCGTCCGGACCTCGTTGAAGAACGAATGTGGCGTCCAGGGCAAAATGAGTTTGACACCCCTGCTCTATAGCCTGGAGTTCTGTCTAGGAAAGGGCTGGCCCCTTGTTTCTTAAATATGCATTCAGTCTGTCAATTGCTCATTGAAGTGAAGAAAAGAAAAACAATATTAAAAACCTTTTAAATAGCAGCTGTTAAAAAGGAATGACAACAAATATAATATAATCATAACTACGTTGACAAAAAATATCTTAATCTGCAAATATGGAATTAAAAAAGAACTGCTTGACTCCCTAGATTCACATAATATTGAGGTGCCTTAGCAGGGTTCATAGGTCATAGGTCTGTGAGTGGCGGGGCCGGGCCGTCCGTGCCGGTGTGCCTGCGTGTCCGTGTGGCACCAGAAGCGGGTCTTTGGCGGGGGTGAGGTGAGGTTGGCAGTGGGGGTAGCGGGTTCAGTCTGTCTCCTTCTCCCGCCCCCTTGGTCAGTCTGTCCAGTGTAGAAGCCCTCTGCCCCACCCCCTGTTGCCCTCAGAGCTCCAGATCTTTGGACACTTTTGTGGCGATATCCCGGAAGGCGAGCGGCGCCCCCCACAGGCGTTTGAAGCGCACGCCGCTGGTCTCGGCTGGACCGGCGGGCAGCTGGCACACCTCAGCCTCGAAGGCCACGCGTGAGCCGGCCGCCCCGTGGGTGCAGGAGAGCAGGAAGGGCCCAGCCAGGTGGACCTGGCAGCCGCAGCCCTGGGCCGCCTCGCGCAGCGCCAGCACCACCTCCGCCGGGTCCCGCGGGCTCCGCACCCTCACATCCCAGCCGCATCGGGGGGTCCGGGGCTCTGGCGCTTTTTGATGCCCAGGTAGATGGCGACTGCAGGGGCAAAGTGGGTGAAGCGTGGGAGTGATTGGGGGTGAGAGATTGAATGAGAGAAGAGGATGCAGGTGGAGTGTGGTTGAAGTGCATTAACGTGGATGGGAAGAGAGGAACAGGGGAGAAATATATTAGTATCATATAGGGTTTGGTTTAATAACAGCCACAACTCTTAATTTATCAATAGAAATCCATTCCTCAATTACTCATTAAAATAGATAACAAGGCCAGTAGAAATGAAAGTATATAAAATGTTTTTAACAGTCTTTACTGAAGAGTGGATGTAGCATCCACAACATACACAAGTTGCACTACCAACTTAAAATCATGCCATAAATTAGACTATTCTAGAAAAATAAATCTGTGGTTCAAATCAGAGGACAATTCAGAGGATACCGGAGTGCAATAAAATGGAATGTTAGGAAGCAACACAAGTTAGTCAAGTTAACAACACAATTTTACCTTTTTGAGGGCACGTGTGTTCTTCAAGCCAACAACATTCTAAATGATGCTGCACCATTATACCTCATTCATTAGACCAGGCTACAATTATGCCCCACTCAATGATCTGAACTGTATGCATATATATATATATATATATATATATATATATATATATATATATATATATATATATATATATATATATATATATATATATATACACTGCTCAAAAAAATAAAGGGAACACTTAAACAACACAATGTAACTCCAAACTGTCCACTTAGGAAGCAACACTGATTGACAATAAATTTCACATGCTGTTGTGCAAATGGAATAGACATCAGGTGGAAATTATAGGCAATTAGCAAGACACCCCCAATAAAGGTGATAACCACAGACCACTTCTCAGTTCCTATGCTTCCTGGCTGATGTTTTGGTAAATTTTGAGTGCTGGCGGTGCTCTAGTGGTAGCATGAGACGGAGTCTACAACCCACACAAGTGGCTCAGGTAGTGCAGCTCATCCAGGATGGCACATCAATGCGAGCTGTGGCAAGAAGGTTTGCTGTGTCTGTCAGCGTAGTGTCCAGAGCATGGAGGCACTACCAGGAGACAGGCCAGTACATCAGGAGACGTGGAGGAGGCCGTAGGAGGGCAACAACCCAGCAGCAGGACCGCTACCTCCGCCTTTGTGCAAGGGGGAGCAGGAGGAGCACTGCCAGAGCCCTGCAAAATGACCTCCAGCAGAAGGTCATACAGGCACGTGGAGGCCACACACACTACTGAGCCTCATTTTGACTTGTTTTAAGGACATTACATCAAAGTTGGATCAGCCTGTAGTGTGGTTTTCCACTTTAATTTTGAGTGTGACTCCAAATCCAGACCTCCATGGGTTGATAAATTTGATTTCCATTGGTAATTTTTGTGTGATTTTGTTGTCAGCACATTCAACTATGTAAAGAAAAAAGTATTTAATAAGAATATTTCATTCATTCAGATCTAGGATGTGTTATTTTAGTGTTCCCTTTATTTTTTTGAGCAGTAATATATATATATATATATATATATATATACACACACACACACACACACACACTCACACTACCGTTCAAATGTTTTGGGTCACGTAGAAATGTCCTTGTTTTTGAAAGAAAAGCACATTTTTTGTCGATTAAAATAACATCAAATTTATCAGAAATACAGTGTTTGTTGTAAATTACTATTGTAGCTGGAAACGGCTGATTTTTTATGGAACATCTACATAGGTGTACAGAGGTCCATTATCAGCAACCATCACGCCTGTGTTCCAATGACACGTTGTGTTAGCTAATCCAAGTTTATCATTATAAAAGGCTAATAGATAATAGGAAAACCCTTTTGCAATTATGTTAGCACAGCTGAAAACTGTTGTTCTGATTAAAGAAGCAATTAAACTGGCCTTCTTTAGCTTAGTTGATTATCTGGAGCATCAGCATTTGTGGGTTCGATTACAGTCTCAAAACGGCCAGAAACAAAGCACCTTCTTCTGAAACTCGTCAGTCTATTCTTATTCTGAGAAACAAAGGCTATTCCATGTGAGAAATTGCCAAGAAACTGAAGATCTCATACAACACTGTGTACTTCTCCCTTCACAGAATAGCGCAAACTGGCTCTAACCAGAATAGAAAGAGGAGTGGGAGGCCCGGTGCACAACTGAGCAAGAGGACAAGTACATTAGAGTGTCTAGTTTGAGAAACAGATGCCTCACAAGTCCTCAACTGGCAGCTTCATTAAATAGTACCCGCAAAACACCAGTCTCAACGTCAACAGTGAAGAGGTGACTCTGGGTTTTTGGCCTTCTAGGCAGAGTTGCAAAGATAAAGCCATATCTCAGACTGGCCAATAAAAAGAAAAGATTAAGATGGGCAAAAGAACACAGACACTGGAGAGAGGAAGATTAGAAAAAAAGTGTTATGGACAGACAAATCCAAGTTTGGGTTGTTCGGATCACAAAGAAGAACATTCGTGAGACGCAGAAAAAATGAAAAGATGCTGGAGGAGTGCTTGACGCCATCTGTCAAGTATGGTGTAGGCAATGTGATGGTCTGGGGGTGCTTTGGTGGTGGTAAAGTGGGAGATTTATACAGGGTAAAAGGGATCTTGAAGAAGGAAGGCTATCACTCCATTTTGCAACGCCCTGTGGACGGCACTTAATATGAGCCAATTTCCTCCTACAACAGGACAATGACCCAAAGCATGACCCAATCCAAACTATGTAAGAACTTTTTAGGGAAGAAGCAGTCAGCTGGTATTCTGTCTATAATGGAGTGGCCAGCAGTCACTGGATCTCAACCCTACTGAGCTGTTGTGGGAGTAGCTTGACCGTATGGTACGTAAGAAGTGCCCATCAAACAAATCCAACTCGTGGGAGGTGCTTCAAGGAAGCATGGGGTGAAATCTCTTCAGATTACCTCAACAAATTGACAACTAGAATGCCAAAAGTCTGCAAGCCTGTAATTGCTGCAAATGGAGGATTCTTTTACGAAAGCAAAGTTTGAAGGACAAAATGATTATTTCAATTAAAAATCCAACGTCTTGACAATATTTCCTATTCATTTTGCAACTCATTTCATGTATGTTTTTATGGAAAACAAGGACATTTCTAAGTGACCCCAAACTTTTGAACGGTAGTGTGTGTGTATATATATATTCAGGTCATTATATTGTTGGTGGTGGTTGGTTGGTATATTGTTGGAGGTGTCTGTGGTTTGCAGAGATGTGGTCAAATCCATTTAAATCCGGTCCATTCAGAAAGTAAACCAAATTCCAAATCTAATTCCACATTTTCCTCATTGAAAAGCATTGAAGAGAATTGGAAATTCAGTGTACTTCCTGACTGCAATTGAAATGGAATTGAGCCCAGCCCTGGTGGTATGCACAGCTAATTCAAGTTTACATTTCAAAGCAGACATTTGTCTTTGGAATGCTGTCCTGGTGGGTCACAGAATCAGCTTGCGGTGGCATCTTACTATGCTCGGTCACAAGCTAGCAAAAACATATTTGCTGTGTAAGTAGGAGTAGGTTTAATGGTGGACATAGCCAGAATACCACACACTAGTACTACTCTTGGAAACAAGTGGAAGCTCTGTGTATTCGGCATGTCTACATAATTATGGGTATTTAATCATTTATTCAAATTGTTTGAGTAAGTGAGAATGAGGTTCATGTCAATGGATGGGGAGTTGAAGTTGTTGTTACACTGAGGAACCTACTTGATAAAACACACAGAAGGAACCTACTTCAGAAAATAATTAGAGAGGCAGTCACTCACAGGCATCTATCACAGAGTACCACATCTACTATCTACGAGTCACACCAAGGGCATTTAGAGCTAATGCTGCATTGACCCATGCTCTGAGCTTTACCTGCTGGTTTTAACCAGAGACTGTCTGACCAGAGACTGTGCAGCCGAGGCTACAGTGTGAGGGAGAGAATAGAAATGCCTTTAGTAACTACTGGTCCTGGAGCTGTCATACTGCCCAATTGTGGGCAGACATGGAGTGATACAGAAAGTCTTTGATTGATAGCACAACTATCTAACTGGTCTGGGTTCAGTTTTGCATTGTGTGATCATAATGAATGTGGTTACAACTGGGTTTGGGGAAACTGATCTTCGGCCTGTAATTAAATAGTTTCTCATCACAGTGGGACATACTGTATTGTAGACACTCACCTTGTGACCGGAGATCTGCAGACTCTCTCAGGTTCGTCTGTGACCCTCAAGACGAAGACAAAAGTGTGTGTTAGGAATGAATCAGCCAATAGAGAAATATCCCTTGTTCCCTCCCCTTTCTGTTCCTATCCTTCCCTCAGCAACAGCCAATAGAGAAATAACCACAACACCATCAACTCATCAGAGTCAGAGTGACATCAACCTTCCGAAATGTACGGAAATTATAAATAAACAAATAAAACAAAACATACACTTTGAAGCCACACTAGGAATGTTTTTTAGAGGAAGGGCTCAGGGCAGGTTCAGGCTCAGGACTAGAAAGCTGCTGCTGCTTGCATTGCGTGACATAACTGGGCAATTCTAACGTGTGCTGTGATGGTTTTTACCTAAGTTTGTAGAACATTTATTCCGACATTTTAACAAAAAGCATAATGAAAGCACATAGTGTTTGCCCAATGACTACTACCACTAAAGTATGGTCAGCTTTTGAGATGTCCCATTACACATCCATCTAACACACACAAGGGGGCGCTGCTGTTCAAGCACCACAAAGAGTGTCGCCATGTTCGTAACCTTCCCATTTCAAATGCCGTCTCCACCAGCCTGACCAACCCAAAAGCCATCACAGGAACTGGGTGTGTCTTGAAAGGACTAGAGCTTTCCTTCTATAAAATCTCCATCTAACAGGATAGGGAAGAGATCTGAGCTGTAGAGTGTCTTAAAACAAACCTGCAAGTGGGGATAGTGTCTGGGCTGCCATGTTGGGTCAAATCTCTCTGGGAGAGAGGGAGTGAGTGGAGCCCATGGTGAGTGGAGTGGAGTGGTGGGATAAGGACTGACAAGCCTGTGCCTCTGGCTGGGACTGTGAAGAGGATCCCGTTAAGAGGGGAGGGATAAAGGCTCTATTACGCAACTAATCCTGCTTTGAAGTGTCAGCGATGCTAAGGACGCATGGCAGCAGCTCCTTACAAACAAAACCACCACCCCCTCCAATCTGAAACTCCTTGGCCTTGTGATAGCGTTGTGTTGTGTGGCAAAGAGGGAGGTTGGCTAAACCAAAAACACTGAAACAGCTTCACAGTACTGCCTCTGGGACTGGTGACGTTTTAACAACGCAAGGAATATATGGAGTTCATTAAATGAGTCGCCGTCTTACAATTGCGTGAAAAAGTACAACTGGACGGCACACAACTGCACAATGAGTGAAGTTGTCATCAGGTTGAGGTGCACCCTGAAGCTTTAGGAGAAGGTAAAGAACAGCCCGTAGAGTCCAAAGCCACATCAGACCCCTTTGATTTGACTTTCAAAGATAAGAATAAAGAAATGTTTCATTGTCCAATCATGTATTATTGTTTTAAGTGCCACAACCATTTGGTAGATATTCATACAACAACACATCCATTAACCAACTGCCTTTACATGAACTGAAAATAGAAGAAGAATGTATAGAGGATCCCAAACTGCTCCTACATCAAGTACTACAAGCGTGTGCACATTTTAAAAGTCTTTGGAAAGCAGGGTTATTGCTTGCTAATGTTCTGTTGTTGTCAAGGGTATGCTGTGTCACCTGTGGCCTCTAGGGCGCGCTCTTGAACTGAACTCAGACAACAGACACAGCGCACAGACTGATGCTGTGAATGAGAGGGGAGTGGGCGAGGGGTTGGAGGTGCTGGCAGACAGGCAGGCAGGCAGACAGACAGACAGACTGACAGGCAGACAGAGAGAAGGAGCCAGAAACATGGGAAGAAGAACTTACTAACTGTTTTTGATCCCTGCGGAAGAGTGCAGCCCGAGACGGACTTGTTTGAGTTGGGACGCTTAGAGGGGTCAAGATTGACCCTACGAGGAAGAAGAGAGAGAAACAAGGAAGAAAAATAGAGAGACAAAGAAAGAAAGACAGAGAGAGAAAGAGATATGGATAAAGGGGGAAAAGGATAAAAGATTGCAGCTGATTGGCAAGGAAAAGTAAAGTTAACAAGGAAAAGCAAAGTAGTTAAGAGACAGAAACATGAAGCACTTCCCCAAAAAACAGCCAAGACCGAGCGAGAGAGAGAGAGAGAGCGAGAGAGAGAGAGAGAGAGAGAGCGAGAGAGAGCGAGAGAGAGCGAGAGAGAGCGAGAGAGAGAGAGAGAGAGAGAGAGAGAGAGAAGGTGAACTGGGTAAGTGGGGGTTTGAAGCCTGTGGTTAATAGAGGAGGAAGTAAGCCTGAGGAAAATCAATGCAGATTAAGGAGAGAGTGAGAGAGGGGGGCGTCAGAAGCATTTCAGACCCTCCAGCAGTGTTAGTCTGAGTACCGATGGCCAGACACACACACCTTACTGACTCCACTGTCTCTCTAGGGATAAGACGAATGTCCTCCATATTGAGGAAGGGTTCCAAGTATCACTGATAGTCACTGTCACCTGTCTTGGGCTTTGTGTGCCCTCCTCTACAGTAGCCTAACTGGCTTTTCCTTAACACACTAACTAACACTGTAGCCTACACCCTAGAGGTCTTCACGGATCCACATACCCGAGACCCGATCCAGTACCAGAGCAGTTCTGGATCCAGAATTCTAAATAATGACACGGGTCTGGTCTGATTGTCACAGGTATGTGTACTTTTAACTGACTTGTCCTGAAGGACCCATACAGATCCAAACGCGATTGCTGCAGTAGAGAGAGAGAGAGAAGTTTAGAATTTATGCTGCTACTCTTTGCTTTTCACGAGTGGCGCGTCGCTGGTTGTTGGTCAATCACAAGTCATCAAAGCGGCAATAGGCTATAGTCATAGAGCCTCTGTGTGGGACCAAGGTCAGGAGATATCTAATCAATGGAGATGGAATTAAAATGATGGAATTTAAAGTTAAAGAAAAGGATAGGCTACAACGACCAAGAGCCAACAGATAGACTGCTACTTTATATTCTGAATGTTGTTTGTAGCTGTAGGACGAGAAAGAGCATGCTGCATCAATTAGCCTAGCTAGCTAGCTAGCTACTAGCTTAACTAGCTTCTCCTGGTTTGATGCAGTCAAGACAGTTACTACGTAATCATATTGGTTAACCTAGCTATAACCTAGCTATGGCAGCTATTAGTCTACTATAGCAGGGGTCGGCTTGGTCGGTTGCAGTCTCTCGTCTCACCCTACCTCCTCCCTGTTCATGTGTCACTCGCTCCCACTCACAGTAGCTTACATTCACGCACAGGCCCTGAGCGTCACCTGTTTCTACCTCGCGCTTTATCAATTGCGGTTAATAAAGTAGCTTAAACATGGACTTTTCTGCTGCTTCCCTCACTCGGATCGGACCGGGTCTGGATCCGACCAGGTCTATACGGATGAGTTGTCCTCTGGTCCGTTCGGAACGGGTCTCTATATTTGAAAAAATGTATTTATGCATATCGGGTCCGGATGGGAAAGCCCCAAGTCTATTTCAGAATGGATCCAAGGCCTCTGCTACATGCTAGTCTCATTTAGGGCGCTATTTCATGGTCATATGCCTCAATCAACATTTATTTTGACTTTTGCTTCAGGCCTGCTATCTAAACTAAAGTTGATTGTCTCCATCAGTGCACACAGATGAGCGGTTTAAATGTGCTCCACTAACAAAGATCTCCCCAGATTTCCACAAGTAAAATAACACGGGGGGGGGGGTAACAGGAGCGACAGCTCATAGTAATCCTTGTCCTTGCTAGACCGTACATGATCTTTATTTGATCTAATTGCTTAAACGGCAGTCGCTATCCCTGACGAGTGTTGAATTTCACAATGGCGCGCGCAGCATTGTATAATAGAACTAACATCTATTAGAATCCTCCAAATTGCACGCTGCCTGTCCCTTTCAGCTGTTTCGACTAGGATCGCTTACACTTCTGATGTTTCTACTGAAATTCCTTCAAGCTATGAATTCTACCCTCACTATGGACTAGCCTAGAATTGTTGTCGTCACTATACTGGGGGGCTAAAGCTCAGGGCTTCCTCACACTCCCTTCACTCTCCTCTTACCTGCGTGTGAGCTTGGAGGTGAGCTTGCTGAACAGGTTGGAGGTGACGCGGGTACGTGCGTGGGGCAGGGGGCTTGCGTCGTGGGACAGGGTGGGGGAGGTGGGAGGGGCGTGGGAGGGAGGCCGCCGGTCCCTCAGCTGGCCACCGTGGAAGGTGCTGCGGATGCTGGAGCCCCGGGTGAGGCGGGAGCCCGCGGAGGAGGAGGTCCCCGAGGCCCCAGCGATGCTGTGGGTAGAGGGCGAGGCCGGGGGCAGCCGGTGGGAAATGGAGCTAAGAGAGGAGAGAGAGAGAGCAGAAAGGACAAAACAATCAGATCATCATCACATTCATCCATCACTCAACCATTAACAGTGAGGTGATCAGTCCATAATGTATGACAACCCAGGGCATATCATCGTTCTAATGTATCGGTTGAGACAACGGATCTGACCCAGAAAGGCTTTAGCGGGACTTAGCTGAGTGTTAAGGCAGAGGGATGGTGAACCATTACAGGGAAGGAGCTTCCACTTGTGTTGGCTTTCAGCAGAGGTAAGGTTGAGGCCAAATCAGAACTGGGCCTTTGGTGGAAACAGACTGTGACGGGGAGATGGGGATCAGGGAGGAGGAGGGAAGGACAGCCTGGAAAGGGGGATGTGGGAGGGGTGTGACTGGTATGGTGGCTGGTAAAGAGTGAGAAAAGAAAAGTGAGCATAGAAATAGAAAGAAAGAGAGAGGGTGAGAGAGAAAGAGAGAGAGAGAGAGAGGGTGAGAGAGAGGGTGAGAGAGAAAGAGAGAGAGAGAGGGTGAGAGAGAAAGAGAGAGAGAGAGGGTGAGAGGGAGAGTGACAGACTGATAATGAAGATCTCGGCCATCTGCTTGGAGAAGTGTGGCTGGCGTGTGGACGTCCAGCAGTAGCCACCTCTCCTTCCCCATGCCCTCTTAACCCGGCATCCTTTCATCCACTTGGCAGAGCTCTTCCTCTCCTCGTCCCCTTGGCCCGCTCCCTACAGTTCTCCCTGAATGGCTGGGTTAGCTAGGCTGGCTGAGCCCCTGTTGGCCTGGGGCCGCTTCACTTAACGCTCTAAATAACCAGAGCTCTGATAGACAGACATACCCACAGGGAGAGGGGCCGAGTAGGGCAGACACATTAGAGTCCTTTGGTTGATTTGCAGCCGTTTCAGAGCACAATCATTTACCCTCAACCTGAGCCCCAAAGCAAAAGAGACCAGGGGCAGGAACTAAACATGTGTAGAATGTAATGCATGATCACTATGACCATGTATTTCTGTGTAATCTATTTCTGTTTAATGTATTTCTGTGTATTTCTGTGTAATGTATCTGTCTATATCATGTAATTGTACGACAGCATGCATTTGTTTGTATGAGCATTATTATTTGTGTCTGTTTCTGAGTGTGTTGGTTTGTGCATTTTATCATTGTGTGTGCAGCGGTGTATTTGTTTGTGCGGCTGCACTGTGTGTGTGCGCTCTAGCACGTATGTGTCCCGTCAGCCCGTCTATCGTGGCATTGCATTGACAGGGCCTAGAAGGCGCCTGCTGGTCAAGTTGGGACACTGCCATCTCCCACTTTCCCCCTCTATCTCCAACCCCCTCCCTCCCCCAGTCCACGTGGCCCTGAGCTGGGACGTTAGGTCACATGATAACCCCCCCCCCCCTTCTGGCACACAGCAGTAAGCTCTTTATCTCCAGTACTACACACAAACACACCACTACAGTACAGTCAAGACACACAGGTTATGTATGCACACAGAATGTTGAGAAAGTGTATGTATCCCTGCTATTATTCTCAAGGACTCAACAAATGTAGAAGCACATGTGCAACACTCAAACACAAACATGAAACCCAAATGCTCTGCTCACCTGTTCTCCTTGCCGTTCTGCAGCAGGGAGGGCCTGTCTGTGCTGTTCCGGTCCGTGGTGCACACGTATGTGTTCCTGCGGATCATGGCACTTGCTGGGACGTTGTTCTGAAAGTCAGGGAGAATGACAGTTAGATAACACATTGATTGTGATTTGGTGAAATTCAGAAAGGCATCCATCCTACTGTATATCCCTCCACTCCTCCATATGATGACATTGTCTAATGGTCACATAACGCTAGGGATGTTCATGTCTATTCAAAGCCGTGACTCTGATAACATCTACACCCCACATCACAGTGTCAGTGGATGCATCCCATGCACCCTATTCCCTTTATAGTGCACTACTTATGAGCCCTGGTCAAAAGGAGTGCACTTTAAGGAACCACAGTATCCGTGTTGAATTTTCGTTGTCACTCTCAGTCCACCTTGTCAGAGCGCCTCTGAGCCCTTCAAAGGGTTCATCTCGGGTTCATCTCCATATTCTCCATACACACTGTTGTTGTTGTTCATCAAATCAAATCGGATTGGTCACATACGCATATTTAGCAGATGTTGACTCCCTATATGCTAGCGTTGAATCTCTATTCTCTCTGTCCACATCTTAGTTGAGCATGAATCTGTAGATTCTCTATTCGTAGTGTTATTGGTTCATTCCCCCGCACACTGATCTTAGTTTCATTAACCTCTTGCAACATTGTCTCTTGATGGTGTTAACCCTTCTTTTCCCTGTGTGTGTGCGTGTGTGTTTATAATGTACAGTTATTTGTAAAGGTCATGTTGTAAGCCGACTGCATTGCACACATTGCATTGCATCAACCAATGGTTGTGTGGCACGCCTTCGACAGCGCAGTCTGGCATCAGATAACTCTATGATATGTGGTTTGCAGACATGCAGTCAGCCTGGAACATGGCCTATCTGTATGTGTGTGTGTGCGCGTGTTCACCGTGGCGGTGATAATCTCCTTGCGGCGGTCGGGGATCTCTGACTTGTTGGGGTTGTTGGCGCTGCTGACCATGGGGCTGGAGGGGGGCTGGATGGAACGGCTGCCCACCACACTGCTGCTGACCTTCCGGGACGCCATGCGCCCCCCCTCCTCCTTCAGCTCCCTGTCTGCCCCCGCCACGCTGCTGGGGCTACGCTTGGGGTGGGATGGGGGCGCTGCTGGACCGCCTGCACAACAGACAGACAGGGCAGATGATACGACATGAGAATCAAAGTCCGACCCTGTGTGGTTCAGTTGGTAGAGCAAGGCACTTGTAAAACCAAGACGGTGGGTTTAAATTCTGCTGGCGCCACCCATATGTAAACGTCTGCACGGACTACTGTAAGTCGTTTGGGATAAACAGCATATTATAGACTGACAGATGAGTGGGCAATGTACAAATTATGAATATCTCACCCAATTGTAAAGTGGTGGCTGGTGACCTCACACTCTCATTCACACAAAGCAAACATTCTCAAACTTGGCAGAACGGAGGGGAATACTACTTCACAACCATTTAAAACACAAGTGAAAAGGTATTGACGGACAGCTATTTGGAAAACAAACACCCACTAATGGGTTAGGTCAGACACTAATGGATGTACAGTGCATTCGGACAGTATTCAGACCTTTTCCCTTTTTCCACATTTTCTTACGTTACAGCCTTATTCTAAAATGGATTAAATAAATGTTTTTCGTCATCAATACCCCATAATGACCCTTTGCTACGAGACTCGAAATTGAGCTCAGGTGCATCCTGTTTCCATTGATCATTCTTGAGCTGTTTCTACAACTTCATTGGAGTCCACCTGCGGTAAATTCAATTGATTGGACATGATTTGGAAAGGCACACACCTGTCTATATAAGGTCCCACAGTTGACAGTGCATGTCAGAGAATAAACAAGCAATGAGGTCGAAGGAACTGTCCGTAAAGCTATGAGACAGGATTATGTCGAGGCACAGATCTCGGGAAGGGTACCAAAACAATTCTGCAGCATTAAATGTCATCCAAAAAACAGTGGACTTCATCATTCTTAAATGGAAGAAGTTTGGAACCACCAAGACTCTTCCTAGAGCTGGCCACCCAGCCAAACTAAGCAATCGGGGGAGAAGGAGGGGGGGCGACCAAGAACCCAATGGTCACTCTGACAGAGCACCAGAGTTCCTCTGTGGAGATACAAGAACCTTCCAGAAGGACAACCATCTCTGCAGCATTCCACCAATCAGGCCTTTATGTTAGAGTGGTCAGACGGAAGCCACTCCTCAGTAAAAAGCATATGACAGCCCTCTTGGAGTTTGCCAAAAGGCACCTAAAGACTCTCAGACCATGAGAAACAAGATTCTCTGGTTTGATGAAACCAAGATTGAACTCTTTGGCCTGAATGCCAAGTGTCACGTCTGGAGGAAACCTGGCACCATCCCTACGGTGAAACATGGTGGTGGCAGCATCATGCTGTGGGAATGTTTTTCAGTAGCAGGAACTGGGAGACTAGTCAGGATCGAGGGAAAGATGAACGGAGCAAAGTACAGAGAGATCCTTGATGAAAACCTGCTCCAGAGCGCTCAAGACCTCGAAGGTTCACCTTCTAACAGGACAACGACCCTAAGCACACAGCCAAGACAACACAGGAGTGGCTTCGGGACAAGTCTCTGAATGTCCTTGAGTGGCCCAGCCAGAGCCCAGAATTGAACCCAATCAAACATCTCTGGAGAGACCTGAAAATAGCTGTGCAGTGATGCTCCCCATCCAACCTGACAGAGCTTGAGAGGATCTGCAGAGAAGAATGTGAGAATCTCCCCAAAGAGAGAAGACTCGAGGCTGTACTCGCTGCCAAAGGTGCTTCAACAAAGTAATGAGTACTTATGTAAATGTGATATTTCGGTTCTTGATTTTTAATACATTTGTAAAAATTTCCCCACAAATTATTTTGCATTGTCCTTATGAGGTATTGTGTTTAGATTGATGAGGGGAAAAAACAATTTAACCCATTTTAGAATAAGGCAGTATGTAACATAACAAAATGTGGAAAAAGTCAAGGGATATAGTTCCAGAATGCACTGCAATGTCATGGAAGCTCCTATGACACATAATACTCCCAGATGGACAGACAGTAATGTATATCAACAATAACTACTACCTATTCCCTTTATAGTGCACGACATTTGACTAGTGCATTACTTTTGAACAGAGCTCTGGGCTCTGGTCAAATGTAGTGCATCAGATAGGGAATAGGGTGCATTTTGGGACGTAGAATAAGAGACAGCCCACTCACAGAAGTCACTGTGCCTCCTGCGGGGGTGGTAGGTGGAGGCGCTGCGCTGGGTGGTCTTGCTGTGAGAGGAGGAGGAGGCCGAGGCGGAGGTGGTGGAGGAGGTGGAGTGTTTACTGGTGCCGTTGATGACGGTGCTGGGCCGTACCCGCGCCAGGCTCAGACTGCTGGTTGACCGAGACTCGCTGCCCTCCACCTGACACACACACACACACACACACACACGTTAGGATCAGGACTCAGGTGACTGTGGACAGTGTGGATACACAGACAAGCGTACACACGTATTGTGGCAGACAGGCACGCCAGGTGTTCCCCGGGGATTTTTGTTAGCACGGGTGGCTAAGGAAGCGGAGGGGGATAATTTTGTAGACTTTTCTGGTGACTTTTTAAAGGACATTCTACTCCAAAATGCATGAAAATGTAATTATGTTGGAACCATCTTAAATATAACTGATGTGCACCACTGCACTATAGGGAGATGAGGAGCAAGCAGTGGCTGTGCACTCATGACCCATCCATTCACACTAGCGTTCGCTCTGTTCGCTACAAATATACTTGTAACTTTCTGCGTGTCTCGGTAGAAATATATATATATATAAAAAAATGTAAACAACATTTTTGGGGGAACACAGGCAACGCAGAAACGAGGAAGGATTCTCTCTCTCTCTCCCCTACCTCTATCCAAACCCTCTCTCTCACACACACACACACGTTGTCTCGTTGTGCCTCACCTCATTCATGCGTCCCAGTAACAGGTAGGTGGCGGTGACCTCGTTGTACTTCCGAGTGGTCAGAGCGTCTTTGATGTCGTCACGGGTGTAACCCATCCCCACCATCACCTCTGGAGGAGAGCGGAGAGATGAGAGACGTTAGACAGAGATACAGGCTCAAAGAAAGAAGAGGGTGGGTACGTCCCAAATAGCACCCTATTCCCTACAATAGTGCACTACTACCACCAGGGGCCAGTGAACAAAATATGAAAAACGGTGCCATTTGGGAGGCATACAATACGTAGGTAGGGAGTAGAGGGGAGTTAGAGAGGGGGGTACTTCACCGATGCGACTGGCATCATTATGGTCCTCCAGGGGCTCTATATGAGGCTTCAGTTCTTCTCCGTCGTAGCCAGAGTTAATCCACTTGTCGTTCATGATTTGCTAATGAGGAGGGATAAAACCATGTGTTAAAGACACCACAAACAGGGTGTGTGTGGATTTGTGAGAGTGTGCTTGCGTGTACTGTATGTCTGAGTGGCGCCTGCAGTTGCCCTCCTCACCTCCAGGGTGCAGCGTTTGGTGGGGTTGAGCACCAGGAACCTGCGCAGGATGCCCTCGCAGTCGGTGGACATGTAGAAAGGCACGCGGTACTTCCCTCGCAGAACACGCTCCCGCAGCTCCTGGGGAACAACACATACAGATAACGTTACACAAAACGTGCACATAACGTTATAAAACGTTACACAAAACACAAGACATATTAATGGCAAATGGACTAAAAGACAACGTGTCCCTTCTCTTGATCAACTGAACATGAAGTAATCAGCACAAAACCCTTCAGGACCACAGAAAGCATTAGTAAGCAAAAACATCACATAATGCATCAACTAAATCACATCCAAACCAGACACACGCCGTCTTGACATTGACACCTCAGTGACACAGTCTGCGTCCCAAAAGGCACCCTATTCTCTATATAGTGCACAACTTTTGACCACACCATATGAGCCCAGGTCAAAAGTAGTGCCCTATGTAGGGAATAGAGAGCCATTTGAAACTCAGACAAAGCCAAGGCCATTTGGCTGCGCTGCGGGAGGCCTTGCCTTGAGGTTCTGCCCGTCGAAGGGCAGCGATCCGCTGACCAGAGTGTAGAGGATGACCCCCAGGCTCCAGATGTCCACCTCAGGCCCGTCGTACTTCTTCCCCTGGAACAGCTCTGGTGCGGCATAGGGAGGGGAGCCACAGAACGTGTCCAGCTTGTTGCCCATGGTGAACTCATTACTGAAGCCAAAGTCTGCAATCTTGATGTTGGAGTCGGCATCCAGCAAGAGGTTCTCCGCCTGCAGGGACAGGTGAAGATAACCGAGTGCAGCTTTAAGGACTGAAAGTCTGTTCAATTCAGGCTGAGGTTGTATGCTCATTTCAGGAATGTGATGATCAGTGTTTCACATATGTTAATGAATTGATATATAATATCAATGAGTGGTTGTCATTTTGGACAATGAAAAGGAGCCCAAGTCATCAGGTCTGAACCGGTCACGTACTTTAAGATCCCTGTGAACAATGTTCTTCAGGTGACAGTAGTGTACAGCAGACACAATCTAGATATAGATATAGATATATGTAGAGGGAGAGGGAGAGGGGGGATCGGAGAGCGCGAGAGACAGAGAGAGAGAGAGAGCGAGAGCGGGAGAGAGAGAGAGAAAGAAGGGGAGTGAGACAAGTCACAGTAAAAATGCCCAACACAGACACGGACACATACAAGCTTACAGTAATGCTTGCAATGTAATACAGGCCAACTCAGCACCATTCACCGGGTTTTGTTACGATTATACATTTTTGGTCGCGTCTCACCTGGCGGAATTTGGCCCGCGCCTCTTTCTCTTTCATTCTCCCATGGGACACGAGGTAATCAAACACTTCACCTGGGGGACAGAGAGACAAACCACATCAACAGACAGAGGAGCAGGCTTACAACACCTTGTCTGATTGAATCGTCTGTAATTGAGGCACTTATACCGTATATCTGTGACTTATATCCGCGGGCCGAGATGGTTAATGGTCATGAAATGAAGGAAGGGTGGGTGGTGGCCGTGTTGAATAAAGAGAAAATGATGCATTCATAAATGTATCATTCTTGCGCAATTCATATATCTGGAGGCTACAATAAGGTTTTTCTTTCATTACTTTTATCTGCCGTTAGTGTGCAGATTGAGCTTTAGGGCCTAACTTTATGCTCGCAGAATACACGCCAATTGCCAAATGCTTTTGGGAACTTAGGCAGAAAAAGTTAACTTCGATCCACAGAGGCAAAAAGGACAATGCTGGAGTTTAATTCGATAAGAGAAAAGCTGCGAAATGGAAAGTTGAAAATAAATCGAAGGGAGGGACAGAACAGTAGTCTAATGTTGGGGAAAGATTTGGTGAAGTGGTAAGATGATAGCAGTGTTATGTTATGTGTGATGATTGTGAGGCGCTATACAAATTCAACAGTCACAAGACGGGGACTTCCAAATGGCCCATCAAGGGAACTACTGTTCAGGTGGGTTAAATGGAATCGTAGCTTGAAATCTGGACACTGAATTTAGATCTATAACCTCTCAAATATAACATGAAATCTTGCAGAATTAAGCATTACTTGCAGTGAAATTATACACCAAATGTACATTTTGACTCTAGAATATGATTTATTTATTTCAGTATCTTGAAAGAATGCATTCGCAGTTAGGGGCCGTCTGTAAAGGTTCACTCTTTACTGCAATCTTATCAGAAACATGTAGGGGAGTTTCACAGCTTTACATTTTCTTAAATCCGGTTAAACTGATGTCATTTGGAAATCCCTTTTTAAAACATTTAATTCATTGCATTTTCTCCCGGCGAGTGAAGCAGAGATGATAGAGAAAACCTTACCAATGTCAACTAGATTGAAGCATCCATTCTATCAATTTATTACGTTATTCTGGTGAGCAGGGTTTATTAGTCTTCCAGGGCAACAAGTAATGAGTATCTACATTTATCTAATTATAGAAGTTGACAGACATTGACTAACAAATAGCCTGCAAAAATGTTGGAAATTAACATATGCCTATAAAAAAATGTTTTGTTCCACTATCTCTGACTGTGTAGCACATTTGTTATATTTGCGGATTAGGGTCGGGTGTGAACCTCAGATCTACACTTTACGACATGTAGTCGGGCGGTTGCGGACGGGTTATTAGAAATTGCAGGCCGGTGCAGGTGAACAAACAGCTGATCCGCACACCCCTACTGTATATATAGTGTGTTTAGAAGAGTTGTACTATAATGATATTGTATTTCTATGAGGCACTCAGTAAGTGAGTGAGTGAGTGAGTGAGTGAGTGTGTGTGTGTGTGCGATGACGGCATTATGCCACAATATACCAGAGAAATTACAATGTAAGAATCAAGGAGAACATAAAACAAATATTTAAAAATATGCTTAATTGTAACATAAACCGGATAGGTGCAGTGAAATGTGTTGCTTTACAGGGTCAGCCATAGTAGTACAGCGCCCCCTAAAACATAGGAGAGCATGCACAGCTGTAGTATCATAAGTGAGATGGATTATTAAATTGAGCCTGATCTGGGATCAGTATCTTCATCATGGAGCCTTTAGGGCCTCATTCATCTCACTGATCCCTGGCCCTATGGTTGACTTTGGGTCATTTACTGAGTGATTATTGACCGGCTAACGAAGAGATGAGAGGAGTGAGAGGAAGATGATGACAGAGAGAGAGATGGAGGGGGAGAGAGAGGCAGAGATAGAGAGAAATAAAGAGAAAGTGAGGGGCAACGAGAGAAGAGAGAAAGAGCAAGTGAAAAAGCGAGAGAGAAAAATGGATAGGGCGGTAGAGAAAGGGAAAGAAAGAAAGAGGCAAAGGGTGATAGAACGAGAGAGAGAGAAGTTATGAAGTACAGGGAGCCACTGTCACATCTGGATACCTTATTGATGTGACGGATGCATGGGCATGTCTACATGTCTGTGACCCATGCATGTATTTGGGAATATGTGGTGGTGGTGTGTGAGAGAGTTGAAAGAGAGTGAATGAGTGCATGAGTGTGTGTGTTGTGTTTATAAACAGTAAGTGCTTCATGCTAGAGGGCACATCCACTGGGAGAAAAGCAGTGAGGTTGAGATCAGGAGGGGGCACATGCTTGGCTATTAGCTCCTTATTTGGCAAGAAACAGAATGGGAGGAAAAATGGACACCCGAGGGGAGTGAGGATTAGAGAAGGGGGGGGGGGGTGGAGAGGGAGAAAGTGATCATGAAGGAAAGGGAGAGACAATGACAGTGCAGAGGGAGGGAGGAGGGCGGTCAAAAGACAATCGATGGGTCAGAGGTACCGGGGAGAGGGAAAGCGTGAGGGCGGGGTGGAGAGAAAACAGATGAGAAAGAGAAATAGAGGGATACTGATTGAGGGGAGGTACTCTGCTCACCCCCACTGGCGTACTCCATTATCAGATAGAGCGTATTCTCTGTCTCGATCACCTCAAACAGCTGCACTGTAACACACACAGACAACTCAGTATAGTGGCACAAACAAACACACACAGTTCATAATGCACAAAGTGATTGACTGTGTGTTCCTTAGAGAAGGGAGATGTGCTGTAAATGCCAACAGTACGGTACAGCAGTTTATGGTTCAGCTGCATTCAGTATTAAATGTGACTGTGTGCTTTATAATAAATGGAGGTAGTCTACTGTCCTGGCTTTACATGAGCGACTGCACCCTATTGCCTTTATAGTGCACTATGTTTGACCAGGGCGCATAGGGAATATGGTGCTATTTGGGACACACCCTCTGGCCATTACAGGGGCAGCGCGATGGGGTCTGGGTGAGTGAGTGAGTCCCCTGGAAAGGAGGATCATTTTGAGCTCAGTGGGGAACTATTGTACATATCACATGTCCTGACTCCTGCTCAGCATCTGTTTTGACAGTAAAGGGGAACATTGCGTGAGGATGGCTGTTAGGCTGATGATGTTCTAGGGTGGGGTATGCCCTGCGGCGCTACACCCTGGAAGCTGGGGAGATTAGTGTAGCCGAGGCACTTACCGATATTTGGGTGGTTGAGGCCTTTCATGATCCGTACCTCTCTGAAGAGCTGGAGGAAAGAGAGAGAGCAGAAGCGAGTTAAAAGAATGTTATTTAATTATTCAAGTATTTTTTGCCCCAGAATTGGAACTCTTCACAGTCACACTGATATACAGGTATATATATATATTATAGTGCATATGAAGATAGGCAAGAAAGTGGGGGATGATCACAATCCCTGATTCACAATATAAGAACTGAACATCAGACAGGCGGATAGGAGGAGGTTAGCCCGCCTCCACCACTGTCACTCATTTATTCATTCATAATGAAGCTCAGCTGCTTCTCGGAAAATGGACGCACCTCCCCCTCCAACACTTGCTAGCTTTCTGCTAATTAGAGAGAGGACCACTCCAGGGACAGCCTGACTAGACAGAGTATCTCTCTCCCTCGACAGAGCCTCCCTCCCCACAGGAGGTGCTGCTGCTTTTAGCCTCTTCTAATTCTAGAAATGGTGGAGACACCACATCACATTGTTGCTGCAATGGTGGTGCAGCACGGGCACTGTCTGCCGCCGCTGTGTGTGATTCAATGCCCTGCGGTTATGAGGTGACACACAATCGTATATACACACTGTCTCACACCCACTATATTCCCACACACACACGGCCCTCCCTCGAACAAGTTCACAAGCCTCCTTTCCTGGTTTTGACATCTGCTGTAAGTGGGGGAACTGGGAGAGCTGACGGCATCTTGGGGATAATTATAGTGTGTGTGTGCACCAGCACAGAGAGTCCTCTCTTTCAACTGTATATGTTGAGACTGGGTGACGAGGCATCGGCTTGCTCTGACCACGTAAAAGGGAATGAGTGAGCGACTGTGGGCTAGGTTTGTGGATACTTCAATAAAGACAGAAATAGAGACAGACACAAAGTTACATTTCCTATTGTATTAGTGTGAGTGGAAGCAAGAGGAGGAAAGAGAGTAAGGGAGAAAGACAGGAAGGATAGGGAAAGAAACACACACAATGGCTGGAATGCGCTGATGGTTGTGTGAGAAGGCGACCAGCTTCCTTAGAAGTTCGAGCCCATTCTTCCAAAACACAGGGAGCTGCGTCTCACCATGCCTCTTTCTCAGCCCCCCTATGCTCGATCCTGTGATTCCGGCCTTCGACGGCAGCTTTCAAAAAAGATATCTGCACACGGAATTGGCAAGAGTAAAGTTGCTAGGATTATCTATATATTTTGGGTTGCCTTGAGGACAGAGGGAAACAGAGAGAAGGAAACTGGGAACGATTGAAATGTGTATGCCTCAGTGACTGTGCAAGCAAATGACTCACGTCTCAAATAAACATGCACAAACAGAACGGAGCTGGGCTCGTTGGTGTACAGTGTCCTGATTCAATGATTTAAATTACGCTCGTATAAATAATACGAGGAAGAATATCTAGGGATATGGCCAGGGGGAGGAGAAGTTTAAAAAAACAATATGAACATAGATTGTTTGTGGTGTTACTTGCGGGGGAAAGTTCCATCATAGCATAATGTAAGCATAGCTGTCTACTTCCTGGTGTGATGTAATAATACATTGAGGATGCCATAACAATGCGTGTTGCTTGAGGCGACTGGATGAGCCGACCTGCAGCATGGACATTACCAAACAGATTCCTGGTATTCTATGGCCCCCATTGTCCCGAGGACAAACTCAATATAGCTCCTATCGTCGGAAACAGTAGCCATGCTCTCCCTTTCGTGCTGTTGCACTGCAAAGTGACCTGCCTCAACCAGTATGGAGACATGTTTACAAAAAAACACAGTATGTGACGCAACACAAGATGTTGATCAGTTTGTCGCTGCGCCACATAATTTTAAAAAAGCAGGCGGTGTCCACAGACCCACTTTTGTTTACCAAGTTCAACTTCAGGTAGAGGGCTAGTTTAGTGTTGTTGTACCAATGTCTTGTGCATTTGTATCCAGGACCCTGCACTGAATGTAAATATTTATCAAAACCCAAGAAATATACAGTGGACTATAGGCTAGTGATACATGACTGTAGGATATAGGCTAGTGATACATGACTGTAGGATATAGGCTAGTGATACATGACTGTAGGATATAGGCTAGTGATACATGACTGTAGGATATAGGCTAGTGAGATGAAACACCGTACAGGGGAAAAAAACATCTGAGAAACCATGTTCGGCAAATCTGACTCACTGATTCCCTTGTTATCAATTGTCAAAGCCAAAGTTATTAGACGGTTATTTTCAATGGCAAAGTTATTAGATGGCTGTGCAGGGCAGCTGGACGCCCCCATGAATCTGCTGGTGGGCATGTGGCCCGTCTGAGAGAATCAGCCTGTGTGAAGCAGACATGTTACACAATAGTGCTGCTAATGTGGACCAGAGCTACTGTGAGTGCCACAAAGTATACATTCACACCCCACCGAGGGGATGTCATATTATCATTTAAATGACATGATGCATCTCCATGCGTGAACATACCATCCAAATCAAACACAGTCCCACATCCCTTGAGACTGTCTGTAATTGAATTGAAAAGAACAGAGCGCATCAGCTGTTCACCTGAGCTCTAAAGATAATAATCAGATAAGCCCGTCTCTCCTCTCCTCCCCCGCCGCCTCCTTGCTCTTTCTCTCTTCAGTCATATCCCCCTCCCTTCTATCTAGCACTTTCTCCCTCTCTCGCACGCCCATAAATGACTTCCTGGTCCATTCCCTTGGCAGTGGCCCTACGTCACTGTTGCCATACCAACCCCGGTACCAAAGCCAGACTCTCTAGTCCTTGTCCCATCCCCAGGCCAGTATCTTCCCAGGGGAGTTACTCCACCCCAACCCACCTCTGCCCTGTCTTGCCTGCCACCCTCAGCACGACAGGCCAGGGGGTGGGACAGCCCATCGACAGTATGCGTCTGTCTAATGCAGTCCTCCCTCCCTCCTCCCTCCCACCCTGTCCGTCACACCGGAAGCCGCTCTCGCTCTGAAGCAGAAAACAGAGATAGAACAACCAGGCAGAATTAATCAACTCTGAGCTCCCTCTGGTTTTTCTCCTGTTTTGCATGTGGATTTGCACAAAGCAGTTTACTAAGTTGTCTCTCTCTCTCAAAGCAGTTTACTAAGTTGTCTCTCTCTCTCAAAGCAGTTTACTAAGTTGTCTCTCTCTCTCAAAGCAGTTTACTAAGTTGTCTCTCTCTCTCTCGTTCTCTCTATGTGTCATTGTGAGTCGAGGTTACTGGGGGGGGGGGGGGGGGGGGGGGGGGGTCAGTCAGTGGTGGACACAGGCAGTTGTTGAACACAAGGCTGTGTTTTTGTCTGGGCCGCGTCCCCGCGGGCCTCACTCAGACCATTTAATCCAGGCCTTGTGTCCGAGCTCTCGCCTGAACAATCACACGCACAGTCGCATACACACACACAGGCAAAGTATGCCTGCACAGGACACACACATATACACTCGCTATACCCACACACAGACATTTTTGCAAATTGCTTCAACAAATATTTTACACAACCACATTGCGCACGTACAGTCACACACAAGCACACACCTCCTCCCCTTGACCACACTGTCATGTGACCAGAGAGAGAGCCAGAGAGAAAGCGAGCAAGAGAGGTAAACGGAACACACAGGCTCCCCTCTGAAATGACTCAGCAGAGCGACTGAATAACCTCCTCTTTCTCTGAAAGAGACGTCTATCCACGCCAACAGCCAACCCAGCCGTCGCCCATGAATGACTGTTCCCTCTCTCCCTGCATAAACAATAACATCTGATGCAAGTGCCACAGCCTACTGTCTCTAACCCCAACCCCACCAATAGAATACCCCTCCACCCCTCTGTCCCTGCTCTAAACCTCTCCCCACACACCCCAGCCCCCCTTAATGTCCCTATGGGACCCAGGCTGCTCCTCTGGGAAAGGGGGTGTGATTATGCAGAGGAGAGGCCATTCATGTTGGACACTGTGGTGAGGGGCGTTCCAAGGCCCCTGCTGTTGTCAACATGGCCCCTCAACAGAGACCTTGTTACAAGCCCATCTAAAACCACACAGTCACTTTGGAAGGAAGGGCCTGAGAATACAATGGGCCTGGTTGGGACTGTCTGGTTTCCAAGGTGTCTTGTGAACCAATAATGCATCAACAACATCTGTCTGGCCAGCAGCCCCAGGGGCCAGGGCTCAGGTGAGCGGTGCCTAGGGGCCAGGACAATTTTTAAAATGTATTTAATCTTTATTTAAGTAGGCAAGTCAGTTAAGAACAAATTCTTATTTACAATGACGGCCTACCCCGGGCTAACCCAGACGACGCTAGGCCAATTGTGCGCCACCCTATGGGACTCCCAATCACGGCCGGTTGTGATTCAGCCTGGAATCAAACCAGGGTCTGTAGTCACGCCTCTAGCACTGAGATGCAGTGCCTTAGACCGCAGTGCCACTCGGGAGCCTACAGGTGCTTCCATCCGGATTTGGGTTTGCCCTGTGTAGCACCCACATGCATTGAGGGTAGATTGGGTTCAAAGTTCAAACACACATTGGTGACTGTATATGGCCAAATTGGTATAGCATAATTCCATAAAATATACCTTCAGTTTAAGATCGCACACACTTAGATTCACTTTTCATTTAAGTGTTTGGATGATTCACGGACGGTAATAATAAGCAATAGTTTATTTCAGCTTATTATATAGATTATTTGACCATAGTTTAGGACTAGATGTCCTATAATGTAACTGTAACACTGAGAAGCTGACTGTCACGACTTCCACCGAAGTCGGTTCCTCTCCTTGTTCTGGCGACGTTCGGCGTCACCGGTCTTCTAGCCATCGTCGATCCACTTTTCATTTTCCATTTGTTTTGTCTTGTTTTCCTACACACCTGGTTTTCATTTCCCTCATTAATTGTTGTGTGTTTAACCCTCTGTTCCCCCCCCATGTCTTTGTGTGGAATTGTTTGTTGTAAGTCCTTGTGCACATGTTACCTGGTGGGCGTCAGGTTTTGTACCCATGTTGGTTATTTCTTTATGCCGTTGGTTTTGCTATTAAACTGCTCCGGCTATTACCTAGTTCTGCTCTCCTGCGTCTGACTTCCCTGCCACCAGTTACGCACCCCTTACAGACAGATTAAAATCTACACAGAGCATGAGGTAGTACAACCTTGTTTGGCAAGAAGCCATTAAACTCATTCAAGTCACATGACTATCCAGAACTACAGCAACGGATTTCAATTGTTTCCTGTAAAGGGTAGCAACAACAATCAATAGATCCCAAACAGAAAAGACACCACAGTCCATGTCTGCATCCCAAAATGGCACCCTATTCCCGTAGAGCTCTGGTCAAAAGTAGTGTACTACAGTGCTTTCAGAAAGTTTTCATACCCTTTGACTTATTCCACATTTTGTTGTGTTACAGACTGAATTCTAAACAGATTAAATTGACTTTTTCCCCTCACCTATCTACACCCAATATCCCATAATGAAAAAGTTAAAACATGTTTTCAGAAATGTTTGCTAATTTATTGAAAATGAAACACAGAACTATCCCATTTACATAAGTATTCACACCCCCGAGTCAATACATGTTAGAATCAATAGTCATCAATTACAACTGTGCGTCTTTCTGGTAAGTCTCTAAGAGCTTTGCAAACCTGGATTTTGCAATACTTGCACATCATTTTTATATTATTCAAGCTGTCAAGTTGGTTGTTGCTAGATGGTCATTTTCAAGTCTTGCCATAGATTTTCAATCCAATTTAAGTCAAAACTGTAACTAGGCCACCCAGGAACATTCAATGTCGTCTTGGTAAGCAACTCCAGTGTATATTTGGCCTTGTGTTTTAGGTTATTGTCCTGCTGAAAGGTGAAGTTGTCTCCCAGTGTCTGTTGGAAAGCAGACTGAACCAGGTTTCCTCTGGTGTTTTGCCGGTGCTTAGCTCTATTCAGTTGATTTTTATCCACAAAACAAATGACAATGACAACGATGACAATCATACCCATAACATGATGCAGCCACCACCATGCTTGAAAATATGAAGAGTGGTACTCAGTGATGTGTTGAATTGGATTTGCCCCAAACATAACATAACATTCTATTCAGGACAAAGTTCATGTCTATGCCACATTTTTTAAATTCAGTTTTACTATAGTGCCTTGTTGCAAACAGGATACATGTTTTGGAATATTTTATTCTGTAGAGGCTTCCTTTTTTTTCACTCTGTCAATTAGGTTGGTATTGTGTAGTAACTACAATGTTGCTGATCCATCCTCAGTTTAAAAGTCACCATTGGCCTCACGGTAAAATCGCTAAGTGATTTCCTTCCTCTCCGACAACTGAGTTAGGAAGGACGCCTGTGTCTGTCTGGGTGTATTGATACACCATCCAAAGTGTAACTAATAACTTCAATATGCTCAAAGGGATATTAAATGCCAGCCTTTCTTTTTTTCATCTACCAATAGGTGCCCTTCTTCGTGAGGTATTGGAATACCTCCCTGGTCTTTGTGGTTGAATCTATGTATGAAATTCACTGCTCGACTAAAAGATCTTACAGATAATTGTCTGGGGTACAGAGATGAGGTAGTCATTCAAAAATCATGTTAAACACTGTTATTGCACTGTCCATGCAACTTATTACGTGACTTGTTAAGCAAACGTTTACTCCTGAACTTATTTAGGCTTGCAATAACAAAGGGGTTGAATAATTATTGACTCCAGACATTTCAGTTTTTCATATTTTTATTAATTTGTAACAATTTTGAAAAACATAAAACCCACTCTGACATTATGGGGTATTGTGTTTAGGCCAGTGACACCAAATCTCAATTGAATCCATTTTAAATTCAGGCTGTAACACAACAAAGTGTGGAAAAAGTCAAGGGGCATGAATACTTTCTGAAGGGAATAGGGTGCCATTTGGGACACACCCTATGGGCAGCAATTCATAAACTGAATTACTGCACATATTCTGACCCCTGGAAGAACAGAATGAAAACCTCTCTTCCCATCATCCTTCAACAGTGTGGGGAAATATCCCGCCCCCCTCTGTATTCATTCCTTTAATATCTTAATGATACACACTACCCTCTGATACACAAACATACTGTCTGGCAGCGTCCTTATCTCGAGTGGCGCAGCGGTCTAAGGCACTGCATCTCAGTGCTAGAGGCGTCACTGCAGTCCCTGGTTCGATTCTAGGCTGCATCACATCCGGCCATGATTGGGAGTCCCATAATGCGGTGCACAATTGGCCCAGTGTCGTCTGGGTTTGGCCGGGGTAGGCCGTCATTGTAAATAAGAATTTCATCTTAACTGACTTGCCTGGTTAAATAAATAAAATAAATACAAATAAAATATCCCTTTCTCTACAACACACACACACTCTGTCTGTGCTCTTTGGTTCTGCCTCATCTCATGGTCGCTTGCTTTCTCAGGATCCCAGCTCCAGTACCCTGGCCCCCTGGATGCCCCCACTCCCTCTAGGTTCGGCTGTCCCCATTGTTCGTCTGTCTGGAATGCTGCTCCTAACTGAAGGGGCCTGATAGAGGGATAACAACCCCTCCCGCCTCGTCCCTGCCTGCATCCCTCTCCCAGCGCCGGATGGCTGCCTCCCGAATCCCTTTTGGTTCTTAAAGTAGCACCAGACTCTTGAAGGGGCCCTACATGGTCAAGGATTACACCCCCCCCCCCACACACACACACGCTCATGATGAAGCTTGAGAAAATCTTGACATCATCCAGATAAAGGTTAAATAAAATAAATAAAGACCAGAGAGAGAGATGGAAGATGAGGTGAATGGGGGTACAGAGAGGCTGAAGGGTGGGTGAGGTGTGAGGGACAGAAGTGACGTGAAGGATGGGGTGGGTGGAGACATGGAGGTGGAGGCCTATCACTGAGAGATGGATATCGGGGTTAAAAGTTAAAGGGCCTGGTGTGGAATAGGTCAGAGGTTGGGACGGGGAATGAGTGAGAGGTAGAGTGAGGGGTGGGGTAAGAAGGAGACATTAGGGGGTGGGAGGTTGAAAGGGGAGAGGTAGATGAGACATGGGGGGTTAGTATTTAGGGATATGAGATAGGCATGGGTTTGTAAGTGGTTGGGGTTGTTTCAGATACATGGAGCGCTTGTTAAAGGATGGGCGCAAGTGTCTGTCCTGCTCATGGCTCTGTGGACCATGCTGAAGCTGCTGGGAAAATACACTGTGTGTGTGTGTGTTAGCTGCCGGGGATCCCCCATGCAGCCACAAATGGGATTAGAGGGAGAGTGAGTGAGTTTGGGGGGCGGTGGGCCAACATGGAGCATTGCTGCTACAGCCCTGCTGTCACTGTCAGATTAAAGCCTGCAAAATGCAACCAGATTACCCCAAGAGTACTGCAGCATGGCAGCTGGCTGGGAGGGGGCGGAGCCTGGGCCCTTAAATCACCTGCCGCCACTTGGATGTGGGACGCTAGCTACTGTGGGGCCCCAGCCTCCAGAGAGACACCAGAGAGTACATCTGTGGTTACCCTGCATCGCCTGAAGAGAGGCGATGAGAGAAGAATAGAGACAATAAATAAAGTAGGAATAAAGTGGGGCAGGTGACTAATAGAGAGGAGGTCAGAGTGTGCGATGAGAGCGGGAGGGCGAAAAAACGACAGGGTGGGACAGGGGAGTGTTGCAAAACGAGATAGAGAGAGAGAGAGAGAGAGAGAAAGAGAGAGAGAGCACCTGGTGCTCTGGTCTAGTGTGTCCTGAATGGGAGGAGAATAGTGCTGACAGGACAACTGTCTGCCCGTTGCGCTACTGCAGCAGTATCCATCCACCAGTGTACCTCAGCATGCAGAGATCACAAACTGCCCCTGTCCCCCTCCCTCCCTCCCTGCCTGCATCCATCCCCAGTCCCCACCAGGCAACCACTCAACGCTGGGGGTGCATTGTTATTGGCCCTCTATTCCCAACAAAAGTTGTGCACTATATAGGGAACAGGGTGCCATTTGGGACGCATACATGGACCAGCCGGCATTTATAAGATAAATTCTTCAGGAATCAATGGCTACAGTATATAACTACTTTGAAATGGATATGCTAATCGAAACCTATTTAACCCTATGGTGGCCACTTGATCACTGAAAACTTGAAGACAGGAGTTTCTTGCAACAAAAAGTCTACAAATATGTTAACCTTACAGGATGTCTGCAAAGCGATAGTAGCTAACTAATTGTGAACAGTATAATTTGCAGTGGCTGGTGCCAGCCATATCTGTATCCGCGTCTGACAAATAATACCTTACACAGAGCCACAATCGATAGCTGTGTGTTTTAAATGGATTAAATTGTCCTAAGTAAGAGCCTGCTCCTGTTGTGCTGACAGGGTGGAAGCACAACGAGGCTAAAGTTTGGTCAACAGATGACGGTTTGGTCCGAATATGTGCAACAGACAAAGATCACCTCGTCAGAAGTCTGTGAGAAGATGGTTGATCAAAACATGTTTGCCTAGCAACAGGGAAGCATGAGTGTGATGTCATCTGCATCAATTCTCACATGGAAGGTGTGAATGCCTCACCATGCTCATCAGCACGTATGGACCCTCAGTAGCAACTGGACTGATTATGATGAGTGACTGGAGTTGCGTCTCAATTGGCACCCTATTCCCTATATAGTGCACTATACAGTGCATTCGGAAAGCATTCAGACCCCTTCAATTTTTTCCACATGTTGTTACGTTACAGCCTTATTCTAAAATGGATTAAATCGGTGTTTTCCCTCATCAAATCTAAACACAATACTCCATAAAGACAAAGCAAAAACTGTTTAGAAATGTTTGCAAATTTCTTAAAAATAAAAAATGAAATATCCCATTCACATAAGTATTCAGACTCTTTACTCAGTACTTTGTTGAAACACCTTTGGCATGGATTACAGCCTCAAGCTTTCTTGGGTATGATGCTACAAGCTTGGCACACCTTGATTTGGGGAGTTTCTCCCATTCTTCTCTGCAGATCCTCTCAAGTTCTGTCAGGTTGGATGGGGAGCATCACTGCACAGCTATTTTCAGGTCTCTCCAGAGATGTTTGATCGGGTTCAAGTCCGGGCTATGCCTGGGTCACTTAAGGACAGTCAGAGACCTGTCCCAAAGCCATTCTGCGTTGTCTTGGCTGTGTGCTTAGGGTCGTTGTCCTGTTGGAAGGTGAAACTTCGCCCTAGTCTGTGGTCCTGATTACTCTGGAGCAGACTTGACCCTTAGCATTCAGGCCAAAGAGTTCAATCTTAGTTTCATCAGACCAGAGAATCTTGTTTCTCATGGTCTGAGTCCTTTAGGTGCCTTTTGGCAAACTCCAAGCGGGCTGTCATGTGCCTTTTACTGAGGAGTGGCTTCCGTCTGGCCGCTCTACCATAAAGGCCTGATTGGTGGAGTGCTGCAGAGATGGTTGTCCTTCTGGAAGGTTCTCCCATTTCCACAGAGGAACTCTGGAGCTCTGTCAGAGTGACCATTGGGTTGTTGGTCACCTCCCTGACCAAGGCGCTTCTCCCCCGATTGCTTAGTTTGGCCAGGTGGCCAGCTCTAGGAGGAGTCTCGGTGGTTCCAAACTTCTTCCATTTAAGAATGATGGAGCCCACTGTGTTCTTGGGGACCTTCAATGCTGCAGAAATTTTTGGTACCTTTCTCCAGGTCTGTGCCTTGACACAATCCTGTCTCGGAGCTCTACAGACAATTCCTTCGTCCTCATGGCTTTGTTTTTTGCAAAGGACATGTATTGTCAACTGTGGGACCTTATATAGACAGGTGTGTGCCTTTCTAAATTATGTCTAATCAATTGAATTCACCACAGGTCAACTCCCATCAAGTAGTAGAAACATCTCAAGGATGATCAATGGAAACAGGATGCACCGGAGCTCAATTTCGAGTCTGAATACTTATGTAAATAAGGTATTTCTGTCTTTTATTTTTAATACATTTAAAAAAAAAACTTTTCGCTTTGTCATTATGAGGTATTATGTGTAGATTGATGAGGATTATTTATTTTTTAATCCATTTTAGAATAAGGCTGTAATGTAACAAAATGTGGAAAAAGTCTGAATACTTTCCGAATGCACTTTAGGGAATAGGGTACAAAAGGGACGCACCATGGGAATAAGCCTGTATGATGTGTGGTCAAACCAAGCTCAGGTCTGCTGTTCAATTGCCTCAAAATGAGGAGGGACATACATACACAATTCAATATATGTCTCTGTCCTCCATTGGTTTTGTCTGAAGAAAGCCTACTACAGTCATACGAGGTCGGGCCAGCATACTAATCTGATTACAGCTTCTCTATGCAATGTATCTATACATAGGCTCCGTCTGCCCATGATCTCTGAGCACACTGGACAGTTATGTGCATCGCTCCATGCTTAAATAGAAATCCACTTAGTTCCACTGAGGGGCAACACATGATACAGCAGCACCTTCCTACAGTTCTCTCTATCATGTAGGCCTATGGACAGCAACATTATCATTGCATAGTTGTCAATGTTCCAAAATCATTGCCCCATCACTCCCATGGATTTGTAGCTAGTGGTGGCTAAAGCTAGCTGAAGTTTGTAATGGCTGTTTAGAGAAAACAGAACTATGGATTATAGGGATGTGCATATTTCCCTTTTAAGAAGATTCAATACGCATCTAAATACATGGACTACGATCCAGGAACGACATGTTTTGGTTTGAAACGATTGGGTGCGATTAGAGAATGTGTGTTTGTGTGGTGTGTAAATGACGTATGTCTATGAGCACCTGAGCAGTGCCATAAGGGAGACCTGGGCATCTACCACCCCACTACCACTATCAGATTATTGGGGAAATGTAGACTGTTTTTTGTCCCCCCACTTTGGTTCTGAAATCACCATCACCTACTAATTAACTTGTCATTTTTGCAGTTTAAGTATTTTAGTTAGTAATGTATCAATATTTATTGTTTACAAATTAGCTATGACATAGCCAATGAATATATAGCACAATTTTGGATGTCACCCCCAACTCAAAATCTAATGGTTTTGACCGTTTGGAAGATTTTATGGAGAGATCTTCTCTTCTCCTCTCCTCTCCTCTCGCTTCGGCCATGCAGTGCGCCTCGCACATGTGATTGCTGTCCTTGTTATGAAATTATCAACTTTACCCTGTATATAAAAGAAATGACCATATACACTGATTGTTTAAAGCAAAACTACCAAAACTATTGCTGATGGTGAACCTGAACAATCAGCAGGTATAGCCAGATCAGAGTTGTGTCTCTAGTAGATTACTTTTTATTTGGTTTTTTTTGCAAGCCATTTTAGCATTAGAATGCTGAAGGTGCCACATGTGAATCGCTACATCCTCAATGGATAACAGTTTCTCCTATATCTGAGAAATAGACTACTTTCACGGTTAGGAACCATCTCAAATCCAAATGGTAAAATCCTGAACTTCCCTTTAACTGGCCCTGAAATCCCTGGTATGTATGCAGCAAAATTATTGGTGCAATCCGGGATCCTTTCGTTGTCCCTACCCTAAACCCTGACACCTACCCCAGTGTTTCCCAAACTCGGTCCTCAGGAGCCCAAGGGGTGCACATTTTAGTTTTTTGTCCTAACACTACACAGCCAATTCAAATGATCAAAGCTTGATGTTAGTTGATTATTTGAATCAGCTGAGTAGTGCCAGGGCAAAAACCAAAACGTGCACCCCTTGGGATCCCAAGGACCGAGTTTGGGAATCCCTGCCTTACCCCAACCATAACACTAACCTTAACCATTTTAAATTTCAACGGGGTAGGGACACCCCAAGGATTCTGGATAGCAAGTACCACAATAAAACCATCAAAACATCCCAGACACTATAAGCCTCCTAGAACTTAGAATGAGGTCAAAGGTTAGGCCATTGCATCATCTCACTGGCCAAATGTCCACCAAAACAATCACACAGGAGTCCACTTCCTGTCACTGTATATTGATATTAGCCTAGTTGTTTAGCCTAGATAGTAGCCTAGGTGAGAAAGTTATCAGCTGTGTAGGAACAGAGTGCAGACAGAGTGCAGGTCAGCATAATATAGTCAATATCAAAACAAAAACCATGACGTTAGGAAGGTTACATTCAAGCTGTTACATTCAAGGTAACCATCATTATCTCAAATGTCATGAAGAGAATGGTTCTCAATGCCTCTTGATGCTGTTTGTGTCTTGCAAAACTGTGTGACGTCGCATGCTTTGTTAGGCCTCGTTGCTGGATAAGAATTTTAATCATTGCATCTCCAAACTGTTTCTCATGACAACCACACAACAGCACTCACCTTCTGTAGGCTGGTCGGGTTGAGCTGGTTTTTGTCAATGATCTTTATTGCAACCTGAAACGGCGAGAGACAAATCATTACGATCAGTGATACCAAAACAGTGACATATTCAAGAGCATTAGTAGATCTCAAAGCTCAAACTCCAAAACAAACCAACAGGTCATATGGCCCCATAAATGGCTGAACAGCGTGATTTGTCTCGGTCAAAGTGTGAGTGAGACTAGGACTGTAATGGTTCACTACACACTGCCCTCCAAATGATCCCATTCCATGTCATTAGGTTGAACTTTATGGCAATCCTGTGTAATTATACACCTAAAAACGTGGGTCATGACTTGGGCTAACGTTAAATTATGTTTACAACTACACAGGCCTTAAAAGTCATGACAGACTAGAACAAACCCAGTCTTGTTCTGTCCAAAATGAAAGGGATAATCTCTAAAACTACAACGACCATCCATCCACCCCATATGTTCCAGGCTCTCACCACAACCAGCCAGTCAAATGGCCTATTACAAACCTCATTGGCCGTGTGCACTATTCCTACCAGCCCAACCCCATTCTTCAGTCAAGTACCCACTTCTCCACCCCAGCCTCACCCCTCAGTTTAGCCCATCCACACCTCCAGCCCAGTCCAGCCTCACCTCTCAGTCTAGCCCACCCACACCTCCAGCCCAGTCCAGCCTCACCTCTCAGTCTAGCCCATCCACACCTCCAGCCCCCCAGCCCAGTCCAGCCTCACCCCCCAGTCTAGCCCATCCACACCTCCAGCCCCCCAGCCCAGTCCAGCCTCACCCCTCAGTCTAGCCCACCCACACCTCCAGCCCAGTCCAGCCTCACCTCTCAGTCTAGCCCATCCACACCTCCAGCCCCCCAGCCCAGTCCAGCCTCACCCCTCAGTCTAGCCCACCCACACCTCCAGCCCAGTCCAGCCTCACCTCTCAGTCTAGCCCATCCACACCTCCAGCCCCCCAGCCCAGTCCAGCCTCACCCCCAAGTCTAGCCGATCCACACCTCCAGCCCCCCAGCCCAGTCCAGCCTCACCCCTCAGTCTAGCCCATCCACACCTCCAGCCCAGTCCAGCCTTACCCCTCAGTCTAGCCCATCCACACCTCCAGCCCCCCAGCCCAGTCCAGCCTCACCCCTCAGTCTAGCCCATCCACACCTCCAGCCCCCCAGCCCAGTCCAGCCTCACCCCTCAGTCTAGCCCATCCACACCTCCAGCCCAGTCCAGCCTCACCCCTCCGTCTAGCCCATCCACACCTCTAGCCCCCCAGCCCAGTCTCACCCCTCAGTCTAGCCCATCCACACCTCCAGCCCCCCAGCCCAGTCTCACCCCTCAGTCTAGCCCATCCACACCTCCAGCCCCCCAGCCCAGCCCAGTCTCACCCCTCAGTCTAGTCCATCCATACCTCCAGCCCCCCAGCCTCACCCCTCAGTCTAGCCCATCCACACCTCCAGCCCCCCAGCCTCACCCCTCAGTCTAGCCCATCCACACCTCCAGCCCAGTCCAGCCTCACCTCTCAGTCTAGCCCATCCACACCCCCAGCCCCCCAGCCCAGTCCAGGCTCACCTCTCAGTCTAGTCCATCCACACCTCCAGCCCAGTCCAGCCTCACCTCTCAGTCTAGCCCATCCACACCTCCAGCCCAGTCCAGCCTCACCTCTCAGTCTAGCCCATCCACACCTCCAGTCCAGTCTCACCTCTCAGTCTAGCCCATCCACACCTCCAGCCCAGTCCAGCCTCACCTCTCAGTCTAGCCCATCCACACCTCCAGCCCAGTCTCACCTCTCAGTCTAGCCCATCCACACCACCAGCCCAGTCCAGCCTCCCCCTTAGTCTAGCCCATCCACACCTCTAGCCCAGTCCAGTCTCACCTCTTTGCCCGTCAAGATGTGCCTGGCCAGCTTGACCTTGGCGAAGTTGCCCTTGCCGATGGTCTTGAGCAGACGGTAGTTGCCAATGTGCGGCTGCTCGTCCGAACATGAGGCGATAGAGTTCCGGCATCGTGCTCCGAGTGATCTGCTCGACCAACCGGTGCTTTTCTCAGAGCGGCTCGTCGAGAGAGAGGTATGCTGGGAAAAGAGACAGGGGTCATAAACACAATGCAAAACAATCTAGCTGCATCGCATCTTGACATCAATGGCGTGAAATCACATTCTGGGCCAATAGATGATTCTAGAACACATACAATTGATTTAAGCACACATCATCTAAGAAATTCTGGTGATCTAGAACCCCCAAATGTCTACACATCTGAAACTACCAAAGGCAACATTTGTAATGGTTTTGTGTAATGGAATTGTTCATGTCGATTGTTGAGTGGCCATGAGTAATGCATCAGTGTCGGTTGAGAAAAACCTGTTGATGGGATTAGAGAACGCTATTGGGCTGATAGTAAATACTGAGTAGCGCCAAGCTAGCTAGCACATTAACACATATGGGTTAGCAGTGGCTCATGAGGCCTGTGGAAGCCAAGGAAGGCAGCTAATCTCATTCCAGCCCACATTGCTGGCATTCTTCACACGCCTGCTCCTCAGGTCATAAAATAGAAACGAGTGTCGTGGCCCAATTTGGCATCTCCTAATCGATCTGCTCTGGAATGCACGACACCACACTGTAGCGCACGGCAAGTTGCGCTCACACGCCAACGCGACATGACGGCTCAACATTCCTCCTACACAGAGCCCTGGCTCGTTGGGTTACCCATCGGAGCATGTTCCAAGTCAACAAAGCATAAATGGAGAGTTTGGATAACACAATCTATGACAGCATTTATTAGAATCATTTCAAATAACTATCGACATTTTGAGAATAGTTTGGATAAGAGTCACAGCATGGTGTTCCTGAAGCAACAGTGTCATTTCAGAGAGATTACACTTTACAACGTGGCGTCACTAATGACTTTAGGATACAGTGCCAATGCAGGAGAATTAAGAAAAAGAGAGGGAGGAGGGAAGGGAGAAGTGGAGGGACAAGGTTAAAATATTTTTCATCAACTGAATAATTTAGGTGAGGTGTGGTGAGGGAAGGGACATGTGGGGCCCCTAATGGAATAGGGCAGGAGAGGGGTGCATTCGGGTGGTTTCTAAGATGTGACCTTTTTCCTTTCCTAGTGATTTTACCTTGATCTCATTTGAAAAGATCACAGTGTTCAAGGTAAAGCGGGTAGGAAAAGGAAAAGCGAGAAGAGGATCGCGTTTGAATGAATCAAACCGTCCTCATTTACTCCTCGTTCACTCTGATGTCTATAAACTGAAATATAAATCATGAATGAAGTAACATTTGACCATGTATCCATATTTCCGGAGGAACTCACTATAATGAAGATAATTATGATTTTGTGGTATATAAATCGTGTTACGCCAACGTTTCAGCGAACATCCCAAAATTAGTTTAAACAGTCAAACCACGACATTATCTTTAGACGGAGCTATGGCGACATTAATCAACAACGCTTCAGCAAAGAATACTCCTCTTCATCCTTGGCAAACTAACGTAGGTAAGGACTAATAGAGCGTCCTTCCCTTGATCATTCAATAAATCTGAAAGCGGTTTTCCTTGCTACCTGTCAAAAACGCCCAGGTCACTTAAGGCATTAGGAACTTTGAATAGCCTCAAAGGACTATTCAATGCACCCAGAGAGATAGACGTGAGATTAAAAAGACAGATGCAAGCGGGATGAGGCCCACAATCTCATCAGTATCCCCACGCACAACCAGTTCCCAGCTTCAGACCACAGCCAGGGTAGCACAGGGAAGGCATAGTGTATAACCTTCCGACAGAATAGTGCACACTCATTCCCAGGAGAGATCCCGCTGCCTGACTGAGACCAACTGTCTTTCTTTAAAACACACACGTCGTTACCGGCCGTGACCGAGAGTTTCATGGGGCGGCGCACAGTTGGCCCAGCATCGTCCGGGTTAGGGGAGGGTTTGGCCGGAGGGGCTTTAAATGGCTCATCGCGCTCTAGCAACTCCTTGTGGCGGGCCGGGCGCCTGCAGAATGACTTCAGTCGTCAGCTGAACGGTGTTTCCTCTGACACATTGGTGCAGCTGGCTTCCGGGTTAAGCGGGCGGGTGTTAAGAAGCGCGGTTTGGCAGGTAATGTTTCGTAGGACGCATGGCTCGACCTTTGCCCTTACCGAGCCCGTTGGGGAGTTGCAGTAAACTGTTTTTTAAAAGAACACAAACACGCAGACACCAACTCACACAACCATAAATGTGCAATGCACAAGCAAGCGCACAAGCCTTAACCCCAGATCAGCACATCATGTGAAACAGAGCATTTGGTGCTGCATCAGACTACTCTTGGCAGAGCCCTTTCAACCCCCCATCCCCCTCAACCAGTCTGGTTTATCACTCCTCTCATCCACCTGTTCCCATGTCGTGTCCCTCGCTCGTTCGCTCCCAAGGGAAGGAGGAGAGCTCCTATTGGGCATTGTCTCTAACCGAGCTCCATTGTCCCTGCCTGCATCCCTATCCCGCTAGGTGTGACAAGCCCTCAAGTTAGCCTCCTCCCCTTCATCTCCCCCTCCCCAAAAAACAAATCAATTCGGCTCCCTCTCCTCTCCACACACGAGCCCAACCATCTTTTGTCTAGTGTTGGTATATTTCTCTCATTTTCAGCCAACCTCACAATCTGGGTTTCTCTCTTTCCCCCGCCCCTTTCCATTTTCCCCTTTCAAGGAGATCCCATCGATTCTCTCTCTCCGTCCGATTGCCACGCCAATGCATTCAGATAGAGGGATGAAGGCTGAGGGCAGAGGGCTGAGTACGAGATGGTGTCGCTGATACATACATAGAGAGACTGGAAAGGTGGGTGGGGCAAGACTAGAGAGACATTTGGCATAGGGCGGCTGGGGATACTCTAACCCCAATAAAACAAAATCGCATCTTGATATCCAAGTTAGGACGTCCTTCTGCACCGTTTTCCTAAAACCAAACTGTCCATTGTTTCAATCCACACCTTTTCTAATGAAACAACGCAGGATGCATGTTGTAGCAGTCCAACAGAGTAGGGTCACAGACAAGTCTTGGAGGTGAAACTGAACAACAACAAAAACGTCAAGAACAAAAAACAAGTGACTATAAGCCTGTGATTTTTACTTGTTTGTTGCTACAACAATGTTCTGTGTGGGCCATGAGAACCCTGGAGGGTGAAGGCCAGAATAATCAAGTGTGAGAGATTGGATCCGTTTGAGTGTAAACAATAGGGAATGGATAGAATCTCAAATGTTCCACAAAATAACATTCAACCAGCTGAAATAAATGGAAGGTGCTGCTGGGTCAAAAGAGAATTAGTCATAGTCAAGTAGATAGAAGGAGATACAGGTCGTGTCATAGCCCACAACTACATCAACAGGAAGTGACATGAACACCAGTACACCCAACAAGTATGCTATACCTGTTTCTAGTCTAAGTTCTGGCGCTCTCAACCATGTCCTTCTAAAAGAAGCTGGTAAAATAGAGAAAGAATTTCAGGCTCAAGGCTTCACCTCCCTCAGAGGAAAGTAGTCCAGACCCAGTCATGTGATGGCAGCCTGGAGGTACACTCAGTTTCCTGTGCATCACTGGGCAAGGTGAGGGCAGCCCTGAGATATTAGGTCAGTGTGGCAACCTACAAGAAATGCATACAGGCCAATAAAAGCCTGTAAGCGTAGGTTAGCATGAGTGCTAACATGTATAAATCATTCGGATAGGCTACATGGCAATCTGTACCACCTGTGTCTATGGGCATACCACTGTAAACAAATGTGAACCACTTCCATCTTTGAGTAAGGCTGGACAGTGCTTGGGGGCTATGTTCGCCTCTGATCACATGGATAGTGTGCGGCATAATAAAACAATAGGAGGCATCCTGCTAAGCTTTGCTGTGCAGTTTGCCTGACGTGGGTGGGGAGGGATGATGATTGGTCAGGGTTACACCATCCCGCCACCACGCATTCCGTCTTTGCACAATGCCCTCCACCCCACAACCCCCTCTCAGACTTACTCTCTCTGCCTGTGATGGGTGTTTCACTCAGACTGGATCTGTCCATAGAGTATAATCTCACTGTAACCTCAAGAAAAATATGATGGCATATGAATTGCTACCAATGACAAAATCTATGTCCCTCTTACCAATGTGGATGGTTGGAATGTCTCTGTTCATAAATGCTTGAAATATATCCTCTCTAGCACCCATCTAAGAGGACTTGGGCAACAGGAAGTTCTGACACTAGCCAGCGTCACTTACTGTCCTGAAGAGCACGGTGACATGCCACGTTTTCACATCATCAAACTGTGCAGTGTTTCCTGGACTGGCTGACAAGGAAATCCAGCTTGGTAAAAAGTGTGAATATGACAGCATCCAAAAATGTTGATAGACTTTGGCCAAAACATATATCCCAATTTTCACTGGCAGGCAGCTGCATTAGGGAACCTGACTGAACCAATATTAGGCTACTTTACTGGCACCAAGCTAGTAAATACAGTGACAGATCGTTTGCTCTGTCGTGCAGAAGTCAGACTGAGCTAGTGAACTATAGTTTCTTCTGCCCGTATCAATCCCCATCAATTACTTTTAGTTCCACAGCAGTTACATGTCAGTACATTTTCACACAAAACCTGCTTTGCCGTTAATCCAGAGCATTGACTGATCTTTTGGCAAATACCATTGTGTTGATTGAGGGCAGATTAGTTTGCAGCAATGACCTAACATGCTCTATTCTTTGGGTGTCCCAGACAGTCTGCTCTGCTGCCTGCCAGTGAATTCTACAGCATGACTCATGACTGAATGTACTCTCCTCAGTCAGTCCAGTCTGTAAACTACCACTGGTGTTTTACCAGAACCATGAGCAACAGAGCTGAGAAGCCACTGCGGATAATGGCTCCAGAACACTAGACACACACAGGCACTGCAGCCAGTGTTGTTCACAGCACACGTCTCACCTTGGCGTCAGATGAGCAGCCCAAACAAAACCTTGAAATGTGAAGACCATGTGCTAACGGCAAAGAACACTACAGCAGGAAAGGTCCATACCCTCAGGGCTTATACCCTAACCAATATAATACTAGAATAACCCCTCAAGCTATCATCAGGATCATTCAATCCTAAGTATATCTCAGCACCAGAAGAGGTGAGAAGTCTTTCCCAAAAGTATTTGTATGAAGAGCAGAAGAGAATGAGGGTCAAACTTGAATATCTTAACAATCTGCCTCTGAGGAGTGCCTGAAGCCTCCACATTCAGTACTACTTCAACAAATGCGTTCAAAACAAAATGGCCACACACACACAATCCCACTTTCAAATCTCTCATAGGATAAGCTTCTATACAAACTAAGCAAATTACAGATACAAATCTGTTCATGATGTATTAGGTGACAGGATTCCTTCCCTTGAAGTGAATTTTCCATTGCAACAGGTCTAATAATCCCCCACATAGGCACGTGCTAGTAACACAAACACACATCAACAGAGACAGATGAAAAGAGAGAACTGAACTCTACCAGCAAGCACTTCTGCTTATTTATGTTGCCTTATTTCTCGCTGTGTCAGATATCCGTCTCTTTTTCTCTCATCCGACACACAAACCAAACACACAGTCTGCTCAGTCAGGTTCTCTAATCAATGCAACTGAGGAGCCTGAAATGAATTTAACTGATGCTCTTATCCAAAGCCACTTACAGTGCACTGCACAGCCTACACAGGTCATCTATACAACATTGCCATAAGAAACAGCCTAAACACCAGCAAAAACACAGGAGCACTGGCTCAGAGAGACAGGGCCATTAGCCTTCAATAGGAAGGTTCATTTTACTTTACTACAGTATGCAACGTGTGAAACCAGATGCTTTGCTCACAGAACAAAACGCTGTCACGAGACTGAGCCTACCATATTGCTCAACTGTTGCAATTGTGCTCTGGTCATAACCCCACACAGGAGTCGCATGGAACACATGCCTATCTGACCTTCTGCTGAAGACGTTTCCAACGTCGAGGCCAGGGGAGGACAAGCAGTACCGTGCAGTGAGACTGAGTAGGTTTATGTAAATAGGATAGATCCTACCATATTCTATGAGTCCCCTATAAAACAAATATGAAACTAGGCATGAAATTAAACTAGGACTAATGACTCTACCATCTATATCAACAGCTACAAGCCTAGTGTCTTCAATGAGGACTGAATCTTACATTTTCCAATAATCATTCATCCAGATTAAATCATTTGTAATTATGAACTTTAGGTGAAGAATCTTTCCACAAAAAGGCCATTCCTTTTTTCCAAATCCAGACAATGCTCAATTTCACAGTGACCCTTCAGTTGTGGAAATTGAAACAGTTCCCCCAACAACAACCTTTTGACTTGAATGTGACACTTCTGTAATGTTCACTCAATTCATCCAGCTGAAATCTATTTCAAACTCAATGAAAATGTAGCAGTCGAACACAGGAGTGGAATGCTCTAGCGCAGCCTAGTCGCTCTGGAAAGCGACAGTAGGCCCCAGGTGGAACAGATGTCTTACATGCTGACCAGACCACGTGTGCATGCACCATCGCGCGCAAGTTTATTTTTTTTCCTCCCACACCAGATGCGATCAGAACACGCAGATTGAAATATTAAAACAAACTCAGAACCAATTATATTAATTTGGGGACAGGTCAAAAAGCATTAAACATTTATGGAAATGTAGCTAGTTAGCTTGCTGTTGCTAGCTCATTTGTCCTGGCAATGATTGAATAACATGTATGTGTAAATGTATTTTGCAAAGCTGGCACAAGCATATTATGCATCGCTAGGTAACATAGTTAGCTAGGGCTGGACAATATGGACAAAATATCATATCACAATATTTTTCACGGTATGGCGGTATTTGAGGGTATTTCAATTTTTCTGAATATTAAAAGATCTTAATAGGCTTTATGAGTAATGCATGACACTAGAAAGGCCACACATTAATTCTAAGGGATTTTATTGGTCTTTCTCGGTTCTGATGGTTTTATACTCAACCAAACTAGGACAAAATTGACAGTGATGTAGTCCAATTTGTAGAACTTTGCATTTATTTAGCACTGTATCAAAATACCTTAATAGATGGTATTGTAACAATGTGGATCCATACCAGTATACCGGTCTTCGCAATATATCGCCCAGCCCCACACTCAGACCTGGAGACACACAGGTAAAGTGACACCAGAATGCAGCAGTTACGTAACAGAGCAGGGAGCTGTGTGCGAATGTTCTTGAAGCAATTTAAATAGACTCCTGTCCTGACAGCTTTCCAAATAAACCAGTTCAACACAACCAAAGCTAGCCTGATACTTAGGCTTACTTGGTCATATAAATGGGAGTATATCAAGTTCATTTCTACTAGACGATAGTCATCTTTAACAAGATGAGCAGGTCAAGTATAGTCCACCATTGATACAAGGTACTGTTCAATGCAAATCAACAGACTGAACAATCCTATGTGACCTGCATATCTTCAATGGGATTCCTTTTCATGTAGACAGCCAAATCATGAATCCATCAATCCAAGGCCACACAATGGCTTTGTTCTGTGCCACCAAGAAAAACCTGTTAATTCATTCAGACCTGCATGTGGTTACATTATAGAGGCTCGTGAATTATTTGCAAAGGGGACAAACTATTGACAGGTAAATAAAACAAAACATTTATAAGCAAAATGTATGACTAAAAGTTTGTTCACAATATTGGGCGTTCTCTGTATATTTGCAAGCTGAGCTGGATAAGAAATGTATTGAGGGAAGTGAAGGTACTGATCAAAACAACAGAAACGGGGCCTACATGGGCTCCATTCATGGGACTGGCTGGGCAACTGGAGAGTGAGAGTAATGGTCACTCTACCAGATGGTGCTGATTGAAGCGAATAGAAGAGGGGCATACAGAGGATGTCACAATGCAGGGGGGTGCGAAACTGTACCAGCCCAAAGACAGCATTAGTCGCCTGACTCAAAACGACTTGGATCCCTGGGACGTGCTGGAGCGGGAGGTGCGAAGCGACTGCGATTATGCAAATCTCAAATCTGGATGACTAATGTGTGCCACCATGTGTGTTGTTAGGTTTATTATTCAAGTTATGATGATAGGGAGATAATATGCCTTTGAATAAGCATCATTAGCCTGCCCTACATACCAAATTCCTTTGCTTTACAGACATGGATTTACATTGATTAGGCTTACATAGATTGATGTACAAGGATATAGGTAGATGTCTCACACAAGGGCACAACAAAGTGAAACCCCACCTGGAGTTAACATCATGTCATCTTCTAGTCAGTAGTCTATTTACTGTGTAGGCCTATTATCTATTCTAGCAGAAAAACTAATGTGGATATTGAAAATGGTGGTTGAATCAACTGTTTACTGAGCCAAATATGCTACTCTCAGCCCTGTTCAAGAAATTCCGCATTTTAGGCCAACAGCCTCACAGGTCTGGTTTGTTGTTAACAATGATTTATCAAAATCTTAAAAACATGTTGAAGCCCCATCCCACCCTACTTTACACACATCCTGATACACTACGTCAACCTTCATGCAACACGTTTTCACTCTCCCACACACCCCCAGGCTGTCCCCCAGGCTGTCCCCCAGGCTGTCCCAGAGAACGAGACCGAGGAAGACGATACAATCTAAAATAATTTTAATTACAGATGGGTCCTTCTCGGAGGTACGGCGCAAGCCACGTGATAGGAGGAGACCGGTGTGAACTTTGTGTTATGCCACCTCCTTTTCTCTCAGCATAGATCTCGGATTTGGAGGGAAGTGGACTGGGAAGCGAAAGACCCCTAAGTTTCCATTGAGAGATTTAAAACAAAAAGGAACGTTTGACCCAGTTGACTCCAAGAGCAGGTCAATCATTTTGATCCCTGGCCTGCAACATTTCTGCCACATAAAGGACCACCAACATGTGTTTTTTGTTAAACGGCCAGTGCAGCATACCAAATGTTTTTCCTGTGTAATGTATATACCCACACCATGAGGTTGGAATAACCCTGTGAAATGCCCTTTTAGCGTAACAGCTGTTTGAAATGTCTGTCTAAAATTTCAGCCTGTTTTGCTGGGATCGAGTGTTGGCCTGCCTGGTGACATCACCATGTGGTAAATTAGTTAATAGATGAGTTAATCATATGAAAGAGAGTTCCAAACCACTCTGCCAATAAGAGCTAGTTTTCAGTTATCCCTTCCCCACAAACCACTCACAGACAGTTCTATCAAAATTCTTGAATGAGAAATTGCTCTTTGCTAAGAAGCTATTTGTGTTTCTTTTTGACTATTGTAATTCAAAAAAATCACAGTAAGGTGCTTAATTTTTACCCAAAAATGATTTGATGTGGAGATTAAAAACATCTGCATTGAAACTTTAAGATGTTCATTTGGGGATAGTATAGTATTGTCTCAGTGCAGAAACATTTTGACCATATCAAAAACATTATTAAACCGCATTCGTGTGAAACTGAAAAGCGCGAACCACTGCTTTTATCAGGGCAAGGTGTCTGGTAACATGACCGAATACAAACAGTGCAGCTATTCCCTCCGCAAGGCTATCAAACAAGCTAAGCGCCAGTACAGAGACAAAGTAGAATCTCAATTCAACGGCTCAGACACAAGAGGCATGTGGCAGGGTCTACAGTCAATCACGGACTACAGGAAGAAATCCAGCCCAGTCACGGACCAGGATGTCTTGCTCCCAGGCAGACTAAATAACTTTTTTGCCCGCTTTGAGGACAATACAGTGCCACTGACACGGCCTGCAACGAAAACATGCGGTCTCTCCTTCACTGCAGCCGAGGTGAGTAAGACATTTAAACGTGTTAACCCTCGCAAGGCTGCAGGCCCAGACGGCATCCCCAGCCGCGCCCTCAGAGCATGCGCAGACCAGCTGGCCGGTGTGTTTACGGACATATTCAATCAATCCCTATACCAGTCTGCTGTTCCCACATGCTTCAAGAGGGCCACCATTGTTCCTGTTCCCAAGAAAGCTAAGGTAACTGAGCTAAACGACTACCGCCCCGTAGCACTCACATCCGTCATCATGAAGTGCTTTGAGAGACTAGTCAAGGACCATATCACCTCCACCCTACCTGACACCCTAGACCCACTCCAATTTGCTTACCGCCCAAATAGGTCCACAGACGATGCAATCTCAACCACACTGCACACTGCCCTAACCCATCTGGACAAGAGGAATACCTATGTGAGAATGCTGTTCATTGACTACAGCTCGGCATTCAACACCATAGTACCCTCCAAGCTCGTCATCAAGCTCGAGACCCTGGGTCTCGACCCCGCCCTGTGCAACTGGGTACTGGACTTCCTGACGGGCCGCCCCCAGGTGGTGAGGGTAGGCAACAACATCTCCTCCCCGCTGATCCTCAACACTGGGGCCCCACAAGGGTGCGTTCTGAGCCCTCTCCTGTACTCCCTGTTCACCCACGACTGCGTGGCCACGCACGCCTCCAACTCAATCATCAAGTTTGCGGACGACACAACAGTGGTAGGCTTGATTACCAACAACGACGAGACGGCCTACAGGGAGGAGGTGAGGGCCCTCGGAGTGTGGTGTCAGGAAAATAACCTCACACTCAACGTCAACAAAACTAAGGAGATGATTGTGGACTTCAGAAAACAGCAGAGGGAACACCCCCCTATCCACATCGATGGAACAGTAGTGGAGAGGGTAGCAAGTTTTAAGTTCCTCGGCATACACATCACAGACAAACTGAATTGGTCCACTCACACAGACAGCATCGTGAAGAAGGCGCAGCAGCGCCTCTTCAACCTCAGGAGGCTGAAGAAATTTGGCTTGTCACCAAAAGCACTCACAAACTTCTACAGATGCACAATCGAGAGCATCCTGGCGGGCTGTATCACCGCCTGGTATGGCAACTGCACCGCCCTCAACCGTAAGGCTCTCCAGAGGGTAGTGAGGTCTGCACAACGCATCACTGGGGGCAAACTACCTGCCCTCCAGGACACCTACACCACCCGATGTCACAGGAAGGCCATAAAGATCATCAAGGACATCAACCACCCGAGCCACTGCCTGTTCACCCCGCTATCATCCAGAAGGCGAGGTCAGTACAGGTGCATCAAAGCTGGGACCGAGAGACTGAAAAACAGCTTCTATCTCAAGGCCATCAGACTGTTAAACAGCCACCACTAACACTGAGTGGCTGCTGCCAACACACTGACACTGACTCAACTCCAGCCACTTTAATAATGGGAATTGATGGGAAATGATGTAAATATATCACTAGCCACTTTAAACAATGCTACCTTATATAATGTTACTTACCCTACATTATTCATCTCATATGCATACGTATATACTGTACTCTATATCATCGACTGTATCCTTATGTAATACATGTATCACTAGCCACTTTAACTATGCCACTTTGTTTACATACTCATCTCATTTGTACATACTGTACTCGATACCATCTACTGTATCTTGCCTATGCTGCTCTGTACCATCACTCATTCATATATCCTTATGTACATATTCTTTATCCCCTTACACTGTGTACAAGACAGTAGTTTTGGAATTGTTAGTTAGATTACTTGTTATTACTGCATTGTCGGAACTAGAAGCACAAGCATTTCGCTACACTCGCATTAACATCTGCTAACCATGTGTATGTGACAAATACAATTTGATTTGATTTGATTTGACATTAGGTGTGATGAGAGGAGTCTGCTCATTTGATGATCTGTGCTGTAAAGGTAATCAAGTTTAACAGTGTGGCATCACTACAGACCCAGGTTCGATCCCAAGCTGTATCGCAGCCGGCCGCGACCGTGAGACCCATGAGGCGGCGCACAATCGGACCAGCGTCGTCTGGGTTAGGGGATGATTTGTCCGGCCGGGATTTTCTTGTTCCATCGTGCTGTAGTGACTCCTTGTGGCAGGCCAAGCACCTGAAAGCTGACCTCGATCGCCAGCTGGACGGTGTTTCCTCCGAAACATTAGTGTGGCTGGCTTCCTGCTTAAGCTAACAGTGTATCAAGAAGCAGTGTGGCTTGGCAGGGTTGTGTTTTGGGGGACGCATGGCTCTCGACCTTCGCCTCTCCCGAGTCTGTAGGGGAGTTGCAGCGATGGGACAAGACTGTAACTACCATTTGGATATCACGAAATTGGGGAGAAAAAGGGGTAAAAGTAAAAAATTTAAATAATAAATAGTTTAGCAGTGTCACAATGACAATATTTAAGTCAAATAAAATAAAAGGTTATTGTCACATGCGCCAAATACAACAGGTGTAGACTTAACTGTGAAATGTTTGCTACCAAGCCCTTCCCAATAATGCAGAACTAAAAAATATAAGACAAATAAAAATATTAACACTAGAGGAATAAAATACACAAGAATGGAGGTATATACAGGGAGTACCAGATCAATGTGCAGGGGTACGATGTATTTGAGCTAGATATGTACATAAAGGCAGGGTAAAGTGACTAGGCATCAGGATAGATAATAATAAAAGTAAAATAAAGAACAGAGTAGCAGCAGCAAATGATGAGTCTAAAAGTGCCTGTATGTATGTATGTATGTGTGTATGTGTATGTGTGTGTGTGTGTGTGTGTGTGTGTGTGTGTGTGTGTGTATGTATGTATGTATGTATGTATGTTTGTGTTGTGTCGGTATGCGTGTGCGAGCGTGTGTGTGTATGTGTACGCGAGCGCGTGTGTGGGTGTGTGTATGTGTGTGTTTAGCAGTCTTATGGCTATTTAGCAGTCTTATGGCTTGGGGGTAGATGCAGTCTCGGAGCCTGTTGTTCTGAGAGCCAATGCTCTGGTACCATTTGCCGGAAGGTTGCAGAGTAAACAGTCTATGGCTTGGATGGCTGGGACACCGCCTGTTATAAAGGTCATGGATGGCAAGGAGCTCTGCTCCAGTGATGTATTGGACTGTCCGCACCACCATCTGTAGCACTTTGTGGTCAAGGGTGGTGCATTTTCCATACCAAGTGATGATGCAGGGAGGCAAAGATGCTCTCGATGGTGCAGCTGTAGGGATCCGAGGATCCATGCGAAATCTTTTTAGCCTCCTGAGGGGGGAAAGGCGCTGTAGTGCCCTCTTCACAACTGTGTGTGTGTGTGTACCCTGTCAAGTCCTTAGTGATGTGGACACCAAGGAACTTGAAGCTCTCGACCCGCTTCACTACAGCCCCGTCGATGAGGATGGGGGGTGTGCTCTCCCCTCTTTCTCCTGTAGTCCATGATTAGCTCCTTGGTCTGACGTTGAGGAAGAGGTTGTTGTCATGGCAGAGGTGTTGTTGCCTACCCTCACCACCTGGGGCCTACCCGTCAGGAAGTCCAGGATCTAGTTAAAGAGGAAGGTGTTCAGTCCCTGGGTCCCCAGCTTTGTGATGAGCTTGGAGGGGACCCAAGGTGTTGAATACTGAGCTGTAGTCTATCAACAGCATTCTCACATAGTTATTTCCCCTCTTGTCCAGGTGGGAGAGGGCAGTGTGAAGTGCAATTGAGATTGCGTCATCTGAGGATCTGTTGGGACGCTATGCGAATTGGGAGTGGGTCGGTGTCTGGGATGAGACAGACCCTATTCTTCTCTGATATATCCACCTGTATAATAATGCTTTTGTCGGGGCCTCCTGGGTGGTGCAGTGGTCTAGGGCACTGCATTACAGTGCTAGCTGTGCCACCAGAGACTCTGGGTTCGCGCAGCCGGCCGCGACCGGGAGGTCCGTGGGGCGACGCACAATTGGCCTAGCGTCGTCCGTGTTAGGGAGGGTTCGGCTGGTAGGGATATCCTTGTCTCATCGCGCACCAGTGACTCCTGTGGTGGGCCAGGCGCAGTGCACGCTAACCAGGTTGCCATGGTGTTTCCTCCGACACATTGGTGCGGCTGGCTTCCAGGTTGGCTGCGCGCTGTGTTAAAGAAGCAGTTGGGTTGTGTTTCGGAGGACGCATGGCTTTCAACCTTCGTCTCTCCTGAGCCTGTACGGGAGTTGTAGCGATGAGACAAGATAGTAACTACTAACAATTGGATACCATGAAAAGGGGGTAAATTTAAAAAATAATAATAATAATGTTGATGTGTGTCATGACCAGCCTTTAAAAGTCATATAGGCAGGTTAGGCAGGTTACCTTGGAGTTCTTGGGAACAGTGACAATGGTGGTCAGCTTGAAACATGTTGGGATTACAGACTGGGACAAGGTTAGATTGAAAATGTCCTTGAAGACACTTGCCAACTGGTCTGCGCATGCTTTGAGAAAACGCCCTGTTATTCCATCTGGCCCGGCAGCCTTGCGAGTGTTAACCTGTTTAAAAGTTTTACTCACATCCGCCACGGAGAGCGAGATCACACAGTCATTCGGAACAACATAGGCTTTCACACAATACTCTGTTTGTATTCCTTGAAGTGAGCATAAAGTGGTTGTAATTAAGAGAATCATGTTATCAAATATTTACTCTCGTATTGTCACTTGATGTGAATGGAAGTCCTTCTGGAATCTGTCCTTTCTGAAAAGGACAACAAGCATGACCTGCTTCATGAATGTCTCGAAGATTTCTATGCCTTTTCTTTACATATATATTTTAGAAAAACAATGTAAGAAGCTCAGGCCATCTATTGTGTAGTACCATAATATTATCCTAATATAGCCCTACAGCCCACCAATCAACAAACATCTTGCCATGCCCTAATACTATGGATGAGGGTGGGCACAGCATGGTATCCCCCTCTGTATATCCACCTGTCAATGATGCTTTGTTAACTAATTCAACTCAAATGCATTTTTGTAGTGAATCTATCTGCCTTTTAGGGTGTCGCTATTGTTTGCCACTCCTTCCAGGAAGCACCAAGTCAGTGCCATGATAATGTGAGACCTGCTTAGATATAGGATTTGAATGGTTATTTATTGTAGCAGAGGGTGATCAACAAATAAAAGCAACAACAATCAGCAGACAATAGAAAGTAATATGTTATGTGGGCGTGGCCTAATATAATTGTCTATTTATCTATTGTTCGTCTACGTAAATAAAGAAATAAACTGGGGCCTGTCCAATGTTTTGATCAAAATACTGGGTGGATTGTCACACTTCTGAGTGTCTGGCCGAGGATCACTGTCAATAAACAGATAAAACTGTCCAGCTTCAAATGCCAGTCATCCGTAAAGGTCTGTGCAAAACGGGTGAGCTACTTGTCCCTTTAAGCTCTGTTATTCTACAATGATACTGTACTGAGCAGACTAGACTCAAGCCAAACATCCCCTTCATGATTGATGGGAATTAGAAGAGGTAAAGAGCTTTTCGATGGCGATTAACAAAATGTCCTCTTTTCAGCATTCCTTAAAAAAAAGTGTGTGAAACATAGACATTGAAACCAAAGTGACATATGTGCCTGAGAGGCTGTATACAAACCTGCCACTGCATTAGCTCGGCCACATTTGTTTCACATTGAATTGACATATTATTACATACTGGTATGACAGTGTTACAGTTGTATCATTATTGATTTCCAGATTTTCTAGGGACAGAATGTGCTCTCTCAAAATGATGTATTATGGGTTATTCTGTTCACTTGAACAAAATGTACAGAGTGAATTAATTTTGGTTTTAACAGCAGTGCAAATAGGCTGCAGAAAGCCTTCCCCCATCAATCAATAATGATTGTATCGGCTTTATGCATCCTCCTGTCGTTTTTTAATACGTTAACTTGTCACCTTGCTTGATTCTATGCCACTGTTCCATTTATAGGGTGTAATTCACATGACTGTCTGACATAAACAAAAGCTTATATAAGGCAGTAAAATGTATTAAATACTTACGAGGTCCGATTTCCGATCGTTCCCAGGTAGTGCTGCACGAGAAGACATTGTCCCTGAGGTATCCTTTCTATTAGACTAAATGCCAACTTGGTTTGTATGTAGGTATGTACAGGATTAACGTTATATTCTACCGAGGATAACAGTCGACATTGGCCGCTCCACCGCCTAGCCAGTGTTCAAAGGCAATAGACGCCAATCCTACCGGCAACCCCAGGTTCGAGAGCAGTGAGACAGAATTGTATCCTCAAACAATACTCATTTTTATTGTAAAAGGGCAGCACCGAACACGAAATTATACAGACAATTGTCTAGAAAACTGTCTGAATAGCCTACTTACTAGGCTATCCACTTCATGTTTGGCTGATTCTTCATGTGAAGAAAGGCATCAATGCTGTGCTTCATTATGGAAATAAAATGAAACCAAAATGGGTTTATTCTAACTATCGCACCATTACTATACTAAAAATATTTTTTAGAAAGCAATTATGTGTGGTCCCGTGATGCCTGTGGGTGTATGTCCGGAACACAGAAGTTTGTTATATCCAATAAAAACAATTGGCAAAACTAAAAACATAGGTCAGGTAGTCTGCGCGTACCACGACCATGGGTGGATGTCTGTCGTTGAGAAATATGTATTTTTTGGGGGGGTGCCAAATGATGCTCGCAAAACCAACCACTCCCAAGGCAAAACACTGAACGACTTAAGACTAATTGTCAACCAGCATTTCATAGTTGATTATTTAATAATTAACCGTCAACAGAAACAATACAACGACATGACAATTGCGGATAAAGCATCGGCGAATATACAGTTACCCCCTTTCTCTTTCTGTTCGCGATGGGCCACTTCCGAAAAAGTAGCCGTCGAATAATAATCAACGTTCGAAAAATTATTTATCTTGGATTCTTGCAGATATCCTTCATTACTATCAGTTGTAACATTTGCCTACATAAAAAGACATCCCCAAACTGTATGACAAGAGCAAGAAGGAAGAACGTCAAGCAAAATAATAGGCAGGGCTGCGTCGGAGGCTCAGTAACACACCCTTCCCCCATGTTCTTAAAGAGACAATTTCCCCATTCATTCATCGGTAGAACAGCAGTTACCAGCATAAACCACACGCCAACCACATTGGCAAGCAATACTCTGTACAGTAATGTCATCACTTGACACTGCAGACAGCATCTTTTGGGCATTTGACAACAGGGGTGACAGCGCCCTATCTAAAATAGACACACTTAAACAAAGCAACAAACAACCACTGTACTTGTATTTAATTTCCCCTCCACTTGTAAGTTCTATTGTTGTGAGGACAAACCATCTGTTCTCTGGTGTGTAGCATTTCTATGTTTTAATCTAGCTATATTATTCACGCCTATTAATAGATTATACCAAGTGGGTGATGACAGCAGAAGCACACCACCAAAGACTATAGTCTCACCTGTACAAATCGGACACGAGAGGGTCGGGCCCATGAACACCTCATTCTGCTGTGGTCCCCGGGATCTTGCTATTTTGTTATTGAGATAGGCATATAGTGGATGTTGGTTTAGCGCTTTTCTTGGTTTCGCATGGGTGATAGAGCAGTGTGAGAGCACAGAAGAGCAGTGTGAGAAAGTGAGCCACTATTGAAACAGTGTGAACCTGACAAGTTCCACACGTCAGACTCTCTCTAATCAGCATCTAGTCCCGAAGCATCATTAGGCAGTCATTTGGGACCAAATCATTTGGAAACCGCTTTATGTGGAATTTTCAATAGTCCTAATGGGGTATGTGCAAAGGCAGGTAAAGTGTGGACGTCAGTTGGTGCTGCTCTTTCCACAGTGTGTACCACGGAGAGAGCCTGGACATGATTGTAAGTGATGTGTGCACACGGAGTAGGTCAGGGTGATCGACCAGGGCCCAGCTCACCACTGCATCCCTGGTTGACCCTGAGGAACTAAACACACACCACCTCCAGTCAGGTCCACTGTCCAACAGAGCCTCCACTGTCTGACTCAAGACTCTTGGCAGATCTGATTTGATATAGCTTCATGAATTAATAGTATTAGTACTGTATTAATAACCCATTGGTAGTCCATTCATTCCAAACATGTTACTTTATAACTTCAGCTGAGAGAGTGTTGAACCCTTTTAACTATTTGACTTCTACGTTATAATTAAAAAAAACAAGCCCACTCAATGTAGGCCTATAATAACATGGCAACATGAACGGTCCACTGTTATCCAAACTCCAAAATGCTTTACATATCCTCGGACACTGGTTGTTTCTGCGCTGACACCACTGGGGGAGAGTTACAAAGTACTGTGACTTCTCTCTATTCCAGTTGACCTACTATATTTCAGACCAAGTCATCTCAACGTTCTAATTACAATTGTTGGTAGGCAGCGCCACAGCATTCATCTCTAATCTGGCAGAGATTATGACGTCTGGAGGCACGCTGGAGGCCATGCTCTGCCCTTAATCAAGAATCTGTCCAACCCTGGCCCTGATGCCCAGGATGTTGTTGTTCAACGTTTAGAAATAACTTTTTGTGAACAGAATCATTATTATATTTGATGAGCCTTGACTGTAATTCAAGAATGATTGAACATGTTGTCCAACTGTTTATTTGAATACAAATTGATACAGGAACCAAATAGATAGAAATATAGGCCATTGATTGTAAACATCATGGTTTTCAAGAGTATATCGGCAACAAAATAATGCATTGGTTAAGTTACCATTGAAATAGGAATTATGTTTCTAAATATCTCATGTATAGATCATACTTTTGCTTGTTATGTTGATATTGTTTGTTGATTGACATTTTTAGATAACATCATGTTGGTGAGAAGTTGCAATGTCATCCTGTTTGCTTTCTGTGCTGTGTTGCAATTCTGTATGTTGTAGAGGGCCACCTAGTGGAGTAGTAGCCTCATCATGGCCGGAGGCATCCTTATAACTGTTGTGATGGCGTCATCTTGTGGTTATCAATGATTATTTTACTTGTGGTGGCAGTGTTTTATTGTATCATCAGCAAAACCCCATTTTATCCATAGAGTTGTGACATTATGATTGCCTGCAGCTTTCTTAGTCATGTGCTAGTCATGCCTGTTAAGGACAGTCTCACTTTCATCTAGCATAAACTTACTTGCCATGCTTCTAGGCTCTGAGATATATGCTTGGTGATTGAAACTAACAAACTCAGCAAAAAAAGAAACGTCCCTTTTTCAGGACCCTGTCTTTCAAAGATAATTCGTAAAAATACAAATAACTTCACAGATCTTCATTGTAAAGGATTTAAACACTGTTTCCCATACTTGTTCAATGAACCATAAACAATTAATGAACATGCACCTGTGGAACGGTCGTTAAGACACTAACAGCTTACAGACAGTAGGCAATTAAGGTCCCAGTTATGAAATCTTAGAACTAAAGAGGCCTTTCTATTGACTCTGAAAAACACCAAAAGAAAGATGCCCGGGGTCCCTGCTCATCTGCGTGAACGTGTCTTAGGCATGAGGACTGCAGATGTGGCCAGGGCAATAGAGTGCAATGTCCGTACTATGATACAGCGCTACAGGGAAACAGGATGGACAGCTGATCATCCTCGGAGTGGCAGACCACGTGTAACAACACCTGCACAGGATCGGTTCATCCAAACATCACACCTGCGGGACAGGAACAGGATGGCAACAACAACTGCCCGAGATATACCAGGAACGCACAATCACTCCATCAGCGCTCAGACTGTCCGCAATAGGCTGAGAGAGGCTGGACTGAGGGCTTGTAGGTCTGTTGTAAGGCAGGTCCTCACCAGACATCACCGGCAACAGCGTCGCCTATGGGCACAAACCCACCGTCGCTGGACCAGAGAGGGCTGGCAAAAAGTGCTCTTCACTGACGAGTCGCGGTTTTGTCTCACCAGGGGTGATGGTCCGATTCGCGTTTATCGTCGAAGGAATGAGCGTTACACCGAGGCCTGTACTCTGGAGTGGGATCGATTTGGAGGTGGAGGGTCCGTCATGGTCTGGGGCGGTGTGTCACAGCATCACCGGACTGAGTTTATTGTCATTGCAGGCAGTCTCAACGCTGTGTGTTACAGGTAGACATCCTCCTACCTCATGTGATACCCTTCCTGCAGGCTCATCCGGACATGACCCTCCAGCATGACAATTCCACCAGCCATACTGCTCATTCTGTGCGTGATTTTCTGCAAGACAGGAATGTCAGTGTTCTGTCATGGCCAGCGAAGAGCCCGGATCTCAATCCCATTGAGCACGTCTGGAACCTGTTGGACCAGAGGGTGAGGGCTAGGGCCATTCCCCTCAGAAATGTTCGGGAACTTGCAGGTGCCTTGGTGGAAGTGTGGGGTAACATCTCACAGCAAGAACAGGCAAATCTGGTTTAGTCCATGAGGAGAAGATGCACTGCAGTATTTAATGCAGCTGGTGTGGCCACCAGATACAGACTGTTACTTTTGATTTTGACCCCCCCTTTGTTCAGGGACACATTATTCAATTTCTGTTAGGCACATGTCTGTAGAACTTGTTAAGTTTATGTCTCAGTTGTTGAATCTTATGTTCATACAAATATTTACACATGTTAAGTTTACTGAAAATAAACACAGTTGGCAGTGAGAGGATGTTTATTTTTTGCTGAGTTTACATTATAGAAGGAAATAGAAAGTGAACCAGAAGTAAACAGACCATTGCGGCACTCTTTCTCTCTCTCTCAGCACAGTACATTACTATGTAATAATAAGGTTACAAATACTATATTTCCCATCAAAATGTGTGTGCCTTTTGCATTTTCTACATGATCAAGCACAGCAAGATAGTATCAGCGTGCTTTACCCTAGACACAGCCTCGACTGATTGCAGTGCGGTCACAGATGAAGCTTTGAAGTGGTTTCTATCATTTTCTTGGTACTGACATGCATCTGTCACATCTAGACACATGCTTAGCTTTCTGTGGTAATCAAATGTGAGACTGATCTGATGTCACAGACAGGGTCTCCAAACTGCAGAAATTGTGCTGACCTATTAGGAAGTTTCCGACACTTCGTAAAAACCTCACCTTTAAAATGAAGAATTAATCTCTGTGCCTTTCACAATTTATGACTCACAGCTATCAGATGCAGCACTAATCTCTCCTCCTCAAAGGTAAGTTGACTTATGACTAGTGAATACCATTTTTGGTCAAATATTTTCATGCAACAGTGTGTTTTCAAAGTCAGAATGCATGTACACATTTTACACTTTTGTCATTGCTAAAACATGATAAACATGCAACTTCTTAAAGGGGCAATCTGCATCGCTTGATGCATTTTAGACTTTAAAGTTAATGATTTTTGAAGAATATAACTTATCAATGCCTCATTAGCTTAGTTCAACTGTCGGTACGACAGAACCAAAAACATTTACTATTTTGTTAGTAAACATGTAATTGTAATTGTAAACAAACAATGTATAGCCTCAAAACATGGTTTACACCATTTTTTCCCTTGTATCCATAGCTCTCTCCATGAATTTGAGAGTATTACATTTTTCAGCCCAAGCTTTTTACCAAAACAGTGGTGTGGGGACGCTTTGTTATTGTTTGAACTGCAGGTTGCCCCTTAAATCTCAATACAAGTTTTAATGATGAAAGGGAATCTACTGGAAAGACAGATTGTGCCACTCCCAAGCAATCCGTTGGGTCCCATTTTATAGTAAGTGACAGGGAAAGTATATATTTATTAAGTTGGCAAGCACAGTGTAATTATAATGTACTCATTGCTACACAGTGCTGACATGTTTATAGACAAACTCCACTATGTATTTATTTGGAGACTGAAAACTTTTCATTTGGCTCATAAGCCAGCATTTTGGATTTGTGATCAAATGTTTTCTTTCTGTACTGCAAATGCATCCAACAAGTTTGTAGAGTCGCAAGATTTTCACGTAATTAACAAGACATTGAGACATTGTACTGGATTTCCAAAGAAAGGAACAATGAAATGGCATAGATTACATTGAAACTGTTGAGCAGGATGTGTACCGTAAACAGGAATTATGGTTCAACAGAAGTTTCATATATTTGTTTCACATCTCATGTTGGCCCGCTTTCCTTCCCTGTCACATCAGCACTATTTCCTGCCGATGTTGGGGATTTTAAGCACGGTCATCATGGCCCTCATCTCAGTCGCTGCTACCTGCCCTGCCTCACCATGTGAATGTCTGGACAACGTCACAGTCAGCTGCCCGGACAAGAGGCTGAAGAAGTTCCCTAACCTCCCCGATGGTACTGAGGAGCTTTATATGGCCCACAACCTGATCCAGGCATTCCCCACCAGTGGACTGGAGCAGCTGCAGTTCCTGGATCTCACCAAAAACCGCCTCAATGTCTCCTTGACCTCCAACTTCATCTGGCCCAACATGAGCAGCCTGGTCAAGCTGTTTCTCAGGGGTAATTGCCTGGGTTCACTGGGCCCTGGGCAGCTCCAAGGCCTTTCAGCGCTCACCTTCCTGGACCTCAGTGAGAACCACATGGAGGCCCTGCACCCAGGATCTCTCCAAGGCCTTGGTCAATTGAAGACGCTCATTCTCACACTGAACCAGATCAACAGCCTGCAGTACGGGGCACTGAGTGGAGCCCCTGCACTCACTGACCTTCACCTGAGCAGCAACAGTATTGTGGAGTTTGAAGAAGGGGTGTTTGAGAACTCCTCCAAGTTGGTAAAGCTGATTTTGTCCAAGAACAACTTGGTTAGCATTGGGAATGGCACATTCAGGGGAGCAGTTAACCTGAGTCATCTGGACCTCAGTGGAAACAAGTTTGATTTTGTGCCCATTGCTGCCCTGAGGGATGTGTCACAGCTGCACAGCTTATACCTCCAGAAGAACAGCATCACCTTCATACCAGAAGATGCTTTCTCTGAGCTCAGCCATCTAAGGATTTTGGTTTTGAATAATAACTGCCTGAGCAAAATAGCTGAGGACTCATTGAGTGGTCTATTCCATCTTGGTCAATTGGATCTGAGCTACAATAACCTAAAATCCCTCCCCTCTGAAGTTTTTCAATATCTAGGCAGACTGGAGCTCCTGGATCTCTACCATAACAACCTGACATACCTTCCAGAGGACCTGTTTCACAACCTAACTAGGCTGAGAGAGCTGCAGCTTGACAGCAACAAGATCTCATCCATTCCCCCAGGGCTCTTTCACATGATGCCTAAGCTAAGGGAACTCCAGCTGGCCAACAATCAGATATCTGACCTCCACAAAGCCTTGTTCTCCAGCTTGAGGAGCCTACGGAAACTCTACCTGGACAACAACGTACTAAGCAAGATTCCCAGAGGCCTATTCCACAAGACCAAGAGTCTCAGGGAGCTACAGTTAGACAATAACCACCTCAGGTCTCTCGCTAGGTCCCTCTTCCATGGTCTGACAAAACTCCACTTCCTGAAGCTCTTCAACAACCGTCTCACAGCAATTCACCCTGAGCAGTTTTCTACCCTTGGTGAACTGAGAGAGCTCCTGTTGAATGAAAACCTGATTGAAGATCTTCCAAAAGGCGTATTTTCTAAGCTTCGAAGCCTCAAGATTCTGGATTTGAACAACAACCGCCTCACAGCACTGGCTTCTACAGACTTTGATGGGTTAGGTGCCCTAAAGGAGCTTAATCTCAGCTTCAACCAGCTTCATGATCTCCCATATGCCACCTTCTACTCCCTGGATGATTTACGTAGACTCCTTCTCCAGAACAACCGCTTGGTGTCCTTGCACCCTCAAGTTTTCTCACCCCTGGTCGACTTACAGGAGCTTGACTTGGACAACAACCAGATCAAACTGCTACACCCTGACGTGTTTCAAGGCCTTCACCACCTCCAGAAACTGCACCTGAAATCAAACCGCCTCAGTACTCTTGTGAATGGGACACTGGAGCCTCTGGAGAGCCTGAAGATCCTCCACCTGGAGGGGAACCCCTGGGACTGCTCTTGCAGATCACCCATTCTGTACATCAATAACTGGATTATCAACAATAACCAGAAGCTGCAGGACAAACCCATGTGTTCCTCAATCAACCGACCCATTTCACAGCCTGCAAACCTATTAAAACCCTGTGTGAGCGTTGCATGCTGCCCCAGAAGCAAATTTCCCCTAGAGATGCTGACAGTGCTTACAGCTTGGCTTCTAGGTATTGGTTTTCTGTGACTTCCTTTTGCGGTTTCTTTCCTGTTTTCAGATGGTTATGTTGTTATGTTATTATGTCTATTGCAAATGCATTGTTAAGAATCTAAGTTGATGTAGTGTAAAGATTAAAATACCATGGAATTGTGTTTTTAAATAAACTCAGCAAAAAAAGAAACGTCCTCTCACTGTCAACTGCTTTTATTTTCAGCAAGTTTAACGTGTGTAAATATTTGTATGAACATAACAAGATTCAACAACTGAGACATAAACTGAACAAGTTCCACAGACATGTGACTAACAGAAATGTAATATTGTGTCTTTGAACAAAGGGGGGGTCAAAATAAATCAAAAGTAACAGTCAGTATCTGGTGTGGCCACCAGCTGCATTAAGTACTGCAGTGCATCTCCTCCTCATGGACTGCACCAGATTTGCCAGTTCTTTCTGTGAGATGTTACCCCACTCTTCCACCAAGGCACCTGCAAGTTCCCGAACATTTCTGGGGGGAATGGTCCTAGCCCTCACCCTCCGATCCAACAGGTCCCAGACGTGCTCAATGGGATTGAGATCCGGGTTCGTCGCTGGCCATGGCAGAACACTGACATTCCTGTCTTGCAGGAAATCACTCACAGAATGAGCAGTATGGCTGGTGGCATTGTCATGCTGGAGGGTCATGTCAGGATGAGCCTGCAGGAAGGGTACCACATGGAGGAGGATGTCTACCTGTAACACACAGCGTTGAGACTGCCTGCAATGACAACAAGCTCAGTCCGATGATGCTGTGACACACCGCTCCAGACCATGACACCCCAGACCTCCACCTCCACCTCCAAATCGTCCCGCTCCAGAGTACAGGCCTCGGTGTAACGCTCATTCCTTCGACGATAACCGCGAATCCAACCATCACCCCTGGTGAGACAAAATCGTGACTCGTCAGTGAAGAGCACTTTTTGCCAGTCCTGTCTGGTCCAGCGACGGTGTGTTTGTGCCCATAGGCGACGCTGTTGCCGGTGATGTCTGGTGAGGACCTGCCTTACAACAGGCCTACAAGCCTATTGTCTATTGCAGATAGTCTGAGCACTGATGGAGGGATTGTGCGTTACTGGTGTAACTCGGGCAGTTGTTGTTGCCATCCTGTAGCTGTCCTGCAGGTGTGATGTTTGGATGTATCGATCCTGTGCAGATGTTGTTACACGTGGTCTGCCACTGCGAGGACGATCAGCTGTCCATCACGTCTCTCTGTAGCACTGTCTTAGGCGTCTCACAGTACGGACATTGCAATTTATTGCCCTGGCCACATCTGCAGTCCTCATGTCTCATTGCAGCATGCCTAAGGCACGTTCACGCAGATGAGCAGGGACCCTGGGCATCTTTCTTTTGGTGTTTTTCAGAGTCAGTAGAAAGGCCTCTTCATAACTGTGACCTTAATTGCCTACCGTCTGTAAGCTGTTAGTGACTTAACGACCATTCCACAGGTGCATGTTCATTAATTGTTTATGGTTCATTGAACAAGTATGGGAAACAGTGTTTAAACCCTTTACAATGAAGATCTGTGAAGTTATTTGGATTTTTACTAATTATCTTTGAAAGACAGGGTCCTGAAAAAGGGACGTTTCTTTTTTTTGCTGAGTTTATTTTGTTTTTCTTTTAAATAAAAGTAACTATTTCATTTAATTTCTTGAAATGTTATAATATCTGTCATAATTTGGGATCATGATGTGAAATAGACTGAAAGGAGTGCTGTTCAGAGTTAATAAACTTAAGGACTTTATTGTATAATGTATGACTAATTGCCCATGCATGGATACAAAACATACAGTGCCTTGCGAAAGTATTCGGCCCCCTTGAACTTTGCAACCTTTTGCCACATTTCAGGCTTCAAACATAAAGATATAAAACTGTATTTTTTTTGTGAAGAATCAACAACAAGTAGGACACAATCATGAAGTGGAACGACATTTATTGAATATTTCAAAAACTGAAAAATTGGGCGTGCAAAATTATTCAGCCCCTTTACTTTCAGTGCAGCAAACTCTCTCCAGAAGTTCAGTGAGGATCTCTGAATGATCCAATGTTGACCTAAATGACTAATGATGATATATACAATCCACCTGTGTGTAATCAAGTCTCAGTATAAATGCACCTGCACTGTGATAGTCTCAGAGGTCCGTTAAAAGCGCAGAGAGCATCATGAAGAACAAGGAACACACCAGGCAGGTCCGAGATACTGTTGTGAAGAAGTTTAAAGCCGGATTTGGATACAAAAAGATTTCCCAAGCTTTAAACATCCCAAGGAGCACTGTGCAAGCGATAATATTGAAATGGAAGGAGTATCAGACCACTGCAAATCTACCAAGACCTGGCCGTCCCTCTAAACTTTCAGCTCATACAAGGAGAAGACTGATCAGAGATGCAGCCAAGAGGCCCATGATCACTCTTGATGAACTGCAGAGATCTACAGCTGAGGTGGGAGACTCTGTCCATAGGACAACAATCAGTCGTATATTGCACAAATCTGGCCTTTATGGAAGAGTGGCAAGAAGAAAGCCATTTCTTAAAGATATCCATAAAAAGTGTCGTTTAAAGTTTGCCACAAGCCACCTGGGAGACACACCAAACATGTGGAAGAAGGTGCTCTGGTCAGATGAAACCAAAATTGAACTTTTTGGCAACAATGCAGAACGTTATGTTTGGCGTAAAAGCAACACAGCTGAACACACCATCCCCACTGTCAAACATGGTGGTGGCAGCATCATGGTTTGGGCCTGCTTTTCTTCAGCAGGGACAGGGAAGATGGTTAAAATTGATGGGAAGATGGATGGAGCCAAATACAGGACCATTCTGGAAGAAAACCTGGTGGAGTCTGCAAAAGACCTGAGACTGGGACGGAGATTTGTCATCCAACAAGACAATGATCCAAAACATAAAGCAAAATCTACAATGGAATGGTTCAAAAATAAACATATCCAGGTGTTAGAATGGCCAAGTCAAAGTCCAGACCTGAATCCAATCGAGAATCTGTGGAAAGAACTGAAAACTGCTGTTCACAAATGCTCTCCATCCAACCTCACTGAGCTCGAGCTGTTTTGCAAGGAGGAATGGGAAAAAATGTCAGTCTCTCGATGTGCAAAACTGATAGACATACCCCAAGCGACATACAGCTGTAATCGCAGCAAAAGGTGGCGCTACAAAGTATTAACTTAAGGGGGCTGAATAATTTTGCACGCCCAATTTTTCAGTTTTTGATTTGTTAAAAAAGTTTGAAATATCCAATAAATGTCGTTCCACTTCATGATTGTGTCCCACTTGTTGTTGATTCTTCACAAAAAAATACAGTTTTATATCTTTATGTTTGAAGCCTGAAATGTGGCAAAAGGTCGCAAAGTTCAAGGGGGCCGAATACTTTCGCAAGGCACTGTACATCCATACTCTCTCCAACTTGAGACATGCAGTCGCACTCAGAGATACACCTGCTCGTGCTTCTAAATGCCACTAGACGCCACGTTCCCACTGTGCAGAGTCAAAGATACATTCGCCTACAAGTGCTGAGGGACATTATTGCTGAGCATTCGTGAGTGAGCCTTGAGTCAAACTTTTATGGGGTTGAATGTGATTAACCCTACATTGAAAGAAATTAAGGAAACTGTGGAACATGGGGTCAGGTCAGGCACCCTAAGCAGAACACAGCAGAACACATGAGGTTTGGTCCCTCACCTCCTGCACTGCATTCTAGGTGGGGTGCTGCTGAAGAGTGGCTGGGTGGCTAGAAAGTGGCCCTTAATCTAAATGACAAATTATCTGCTATTAAGTACATTGAGTATGTCAGAGAACTTTAGGGAAAATACCCAAAGGTCTTTGGTCTTCGTGAGTTTGGTCTGTAAACATAGACATTCTGCCATGCCCAATTTGACTGACAGGCAGCAAATGTAGACTTTTGATTTTCAGGAAGGAGGATTGGAGGGAAGGATGATCCTAGATGGGTGCAAGGCAGACCACCATAACCACATATTAAATTAATTAATAAATGTAAAGTGTGCAACAATATCATTATGGAAATCATTAATTGATTACCCTATAAGGATTTGCACATTTGCACACTTACCATAGCAATTTAAGTACCCAAGTTAACCTAACATGAATTAGGTTACCAGTGGAAACAGGTTAGATTATGTGCCCATTGCTGCCCTCAAGGATGCGTCACTGCGCCCCTTCTCCAGAACAACCGCTTGGTGGCTTTGCACCCTCAAGTCTTCGCCCCCCTGGCCGACTTACAGGAGCTTGACTTGGACAACAACCAGATCAAACTGCTACACCCTAACATGTTTCAAGGCCTTCACCACCTCCAGAAACTGCACCTGAAATCAAACCGCCTCAGTACTCTTGTGAATGGGACACTGGAGCCTCTGGAGAGCCTGAAGTTCCTCCACCTGGAGGGGAACTCCTGGGTCTGCCCTTGCAGATCACCCATTTCTGTACAGTGGCAAGAAAAAGTGTGTGAACCCTTTGGAATTACCTGGATGTCTACATAAATTGGTGATCAAATTTGATCTGATCTTCATCTAAATCACAACAATAGACAAACATAGTGTGCTTAAACTAATAACATGTAAAGTATTGTATTTTTCTTGTCTATATTGAATACATAATTTAAACATTTACAATATAGGTTGGGGAAAGTATTTGAACCCCTAGGCTAATGACTTCTCCAAAAGCTAATTGGAGTTAGGAGTCAGCTAATCTGGAGGCCAATCAATGAGACTAGATTGGAGATGTTGGTTAGGGCTGCCTTGCTCTATAAAAAACACTCACAAAATTTGAGTTTGCTATTCACAAGAAGCATTTCCTGGAATAAAAGTGATCTCAGAAGACCTAAGATTAAGAATTGTTGATTTGCATAAAGCTGGAAAGGGTTATAAAAGTATCTCTAAAAGCCTTGATGTTCATCAGTCCACGGTAAGACAAATTGTCTATAAATGGAGAAAGTTCAGCACTGTTGCTACTTTCCCTAGGAGTGGTCGTCCTGCAAAGATGCCTGCAAGAGCACAGTGCAGAATGTTAAAGGAGGTTAAGAAGAATCCTAGAGTGCCAGCTAAAGATTTACAGAAATCTCTGGAAGATGCTAACATCTCTGTTGACGAGTCTACAATACATAAAACACTAAACAAGAATGGTGTTCATCGGGGAGGACACCACGGAAGAAGCCACTGCTGTCCAAAAAAAAACCATTGCTGCACATCTGAAGTTTGCAAAAGTGCATCTGGATGTTTCACAGCGCTACTGGCAAAATATTCTGTGGAGAGATGATATTACTGTTGAGTTGTTTGGAAGGAACACACAACACTATGTGTGGAGAAAAAAGGCACAGCACTTCAACATCAAAACCTCATCCCAACTGTAAAGTAAGGTGGAGGGAGCATCGTGATTTTGGGCTGCTTTGCTGCATCAAGGCCTGGACAGCTTGCTATCATTGATGGAAAAATTAATTCCCAAGTTTATCAAGACATTTTGCAAGAGAATGTTAGGCTGTCTGCCAATTGAAGCTAAACAAAAGTTGGGTGATGCAACAGGACAACGACCCAAAACACAGAAGTAAATCAACAACAGAATGGCTTCAACAGAAGAAAATATACCTTCTGGAGTGGCCCAGTTAGAGTCCTCGCCTCAACCCGATGGAGATGCTGTGGCATGACCTCAAGAGAGCAATTCACACTAGAAATCCCAAGAATATTGCTGAGCTGAAACAGTTTTGTAAAGTGGAATGGTCCAAAATTCCTCCTGACCGTTGTGCAGGTCTGATCCGCAACTACAGAAAACGTTTGTTTGAGGTTATTGCTGCCAAAGGAGGGCCAACCAGTTATTAAAGGGTTTCACATACTTTTCCCACCCTGCACTGTGAATGTTTACAGGGTGTGTTCAATAAAGACATGAAAACGTAGATTTGTTTATGTGTTATTAGTTTAAGCAGACTGTGTTTGTCTATTGTTGTGACCTAGATGAAGATCAGATCAAATTTTATGACCAAATTATGCAGAAATCCAGGTACTTCCAAAGGGTTCACATACTTTTTCTTGCCACTGTACATCAGTAACTGGATCATCAACAACACCCAGAAGCTACAGGGTGAACCCATGTGTTCCTCACTCAACCGACCCATTTCACAGCCTGCAAACCTATTAAAACCCTGTGTGAGCGTTGCATGCTGCCCCAGAAGCAAATTTCCCCTAGAGACGCTGACAGTGCTTACAGCTTGGCTTCTAGGTATTGGTTTTGTGACTTCCTTTTGCAGTTTCTTTGTTTTCAGATGGTTATGTTTATTGCTTTCATGCAACTGTCTATTGCAAATGCACTGTAAAGAATCTAAGTTTAAAATGCCACAGAATTGTTTTTAAATGCTTTATTGAAAATTCATGCTTTTATTTTTATTTCATTTCTTGATCATTTACAATATCTGCCATAATGTGAGATCTTGATGTGAATTAGACTCAAATGAGTGTTGTTCGGAGTTAATAAACGTAAGGCATTTACTGTATAATGTATGACTAATTGCCCATCCATGGATACAAAACATACATACATACATACATACATACATACTCTCTCCAACTTGAGACATGCAGTCGCACTCAGAGATACAACTGCTTGTGCTTCTAAATGCCATTACACATCCCTGCGTACCCACGGTACAGAGTCAAAGATACTACATTAGCCTACAAGTGCTGAGGGGCATTACTGCTGAGCATTCGTGAGTGAGCCTTGAGTCAACCTTTAGAGGTTGAACGTGATTAGCGCCATAGAGGGACACCAACCTGTAGGCACCCGATAATTTGAATCCTTAAAAAAAAAGCAGCACACTAGCAGCTCCGATGCAATAAATTAATAACCAACCAATAACCGACTGCAAGCTGTCTTCATCAGGGTTTCAGACATGCTTCGCTCTACTGACAAGCCACACCCCTAAAAAAATACAAATAAATTATCCCTCAATAACCCTTCAATTTGCTCAATATTATGTTGCAGCTGTTAGAGGGACTACAGTGCCTTGCGAAAGTATTCGCCCCACTTGTATTCGCCCCACTTGAACAGTTTGATCTGGTTGTTGTCCAAGTCAAGCTCCTGTAAGTCGGCCAGGGGGGCGAAGACTTGAGGGTGCAAAGCCACCAAGCGGTTGTTCTGGAGAAGGGGCGCAGTGACGCATCCTTGAGGGCAGCAATGGGCACATAATCTAACCTGTTTCCACTGGTAACCTAATTCATGTTAGGTTAACTTGGGTACTTAAATTGCTATGGTAAGTGTGCAAATGTGCAAATCCTTATAGGGTAATCAATTAATGATTTCCATAATGATATTGTTGCACACTTTACATTTATTAATTAATTTAATATGTGGTTATGGTGGTCTGCCTTGCACCCATCTAGGATCATCCTTCCCTCCAATCCTCCTTCCTGAAAATCAAAAGTCTACATTTGCTGCCTGTCAGTCAAATTGGGCATGGCAGAATGTCTATGTTTACAGACCAAACTCACGAAGACCAAAGACCTTTGGGTATTTTCCCTAAAGTTCTCTGACATACTCAATGTACTTAATAGCAGATAATTTGTCATTTAGATTAAGGGCCACTTTCTAGCCACCCAGCCACTCTTCAGCAGCACCCCACCTAGAATGCAGTGCAGGAGGTGAGGGACCAAACCTCATGTGTTCTGCTGTGTTCTGCTTAGGGTGCCTGACCTGACCCCATGTTCCACAGTTTCCTTAATTTCTTTCAATTTAGGGTTAATCACATTCAACCCCATAAAAGTTTGACTCAAGGCTCACTCACGAATGCTCAGCAATAATGTCCCTCAGCACTTGTAGGCGAATGTATCTTTGACTCTGCACAGTGGGAACGTGGCGTCTAGTGGCATTTAGAAGCACGAGCAGGTGTATCTCTGAGTGCGACTGCATGTCTCAAGTTGGAGAGAGTATGGATGTACAGTGCCTTGCGAAAGTATTCGGCCCCCTTGAACTTTGCGACCTTTTGCCACATTTCAGGCTTCAAACATAAAGATATAAAACTGTATTTTTTTGTGAAGAATCAACAACAAGTGGGACACAATCATGAAGTGGAACGACATTTATTGGATATTTCAAACTTTTTTAACAAATGTCGTTCCACTTCATGATTGTGTCCCACTTGTTGATTCTTCACAAAAAAATACAGTTTTATATCTTTATGTTTGAAGCCTGAAATGTGGCAAAAGGTCGCAAAGTTCAAGGGGGCCGAATACTTTCGCAAGGCACTGTATATGCACAGATAGCAAGAACAACAAGTAATGCTTCAAAATATATACACACACACACAGAGGACTAATTTCAAGAGTTTTATTTACCATTGGCTCACAAATGAGACAACAATAATAAAAGGTACACAAGACAAGAAAGGTTACAGATGTACATCATTCTCAAATAAATTAGTCTCTGCTCCATTGAACAGCTACTGGACCACCAGCCAATCCAAGTCCTTCTACCCAACAAAGGCAACTGGTTATTCATTTTTCAAAATCAAAGTTGATTTCTAAAACAAGTCATGTTTAAAATTAAATACTTTGAATAGGGCTGTTTTGACAACCAATCTTATCAGTACACTTCATATGTCAAGTATGCCACTCACTGACCTATAAATGCATTTTTAATGCCGAGACAATTGTTCAAACCAAGTGTGGTCCATCGCAATACGAGGCTATGCCTATTGGTTTTAGATATAGTAACACTTGTGATCTTTCAGATTCCTCAGGTAGGAAAAACTCTTCCCGCATTTGTCGCACATGTAAAGTTTCTCTCCTGTGTGGATTTGTTTGTGGGCTTTGAGGCTGTTGCCCTGGTTGAAGCTCCTCCCACAGAGGTCACAGCTAAAAGGCTTCTCTCCAGTGTGTATCCGCTGGTGCCTGTTGAGGTTCCCAGTGTTGCTGAAACATTTCCCACACGTTTCACAGCTGAAAGGCTTCTCCCCAGTATGGACCGCCTGGTGGGTTTTCAGGCTGCTGTGTTGAGTGAACATCCTTCCACACACGTCACAGGTGAACGGTCTCTCCCCAGTGTGAGTTTTCATGTGTATGTTCAGGTAGCTGACCGACTTGAAGCTCTTGTTGCATAGGCCACAGCTGTGCGGCTTCTCCATAGTGTGGAGTTGCTGGTGCGATTTGAGGTGAGTGAGAGAACTGAGACTACTACCGCACACTGAGCACATACAAGGCATCTCTGCTGTGTGAGTCTGAAGGTGTGTCTTGAGGGAGTTGACGCAAGCCAGGACTGTCCCGCACACCACACAGAGGAAGGCGCTCTCTCCTGCGTGGGTTCTTTGGTGCATTTTCAGAGCACTTCTTTGAATGAAACATTTCCCGCACGTCTCACAGGTAAATGGCCTCTCTCCTGTGTGGATCCGCTGGTGGCCTTTCAGAGTGTCTGCCTGGTTGAAGCTTTTCCCGCACGTATCGCAACGGAACGGTTTCTCACCGGTGTGTATACGCTGGTGCCTGTGGAGATTTCCTGGTATGCTGAAACTCTTCTTGCAGATCTCACACCTGTACTTCCTCTCTCCCGTGTGGACGATCTGGTGCATCTTGAGACCGTGGGCCCGGTTAAAGCTCTTGCCACATTCGTCACAGCGGAACGGTCTCAACCCTGCATGGAGTCTCTGGTGATTCTTGAGTAGCTGCTTTAGGGTGAAAGCTTTACCACACTCGCCACATGTGTGCGGTCTCTCTCCTGTGTGAAGCAGCTGGTGTGCATCCAAGCTGCGTTTAAAGGAAAAACCTCTGCCGCACTGCTGGCAGATAAAAGGTTTCTCCGCTGCTGCATGGATCGCCTGGTGAGCTTTCAGCTGGATCAGTTTGCTGAATGTCTTCCTGCAGTGCTTGCAGCTAAGGTGGTTCTCTTTTTTGGGATTTGCCCGACGAGCCCCTGTGATCTTTGGCTTTCTCAAACGCTTTGGCCCTGTGTCGCCACCTTGGTCCTTTGGGTCCGCTGTAGGGTTCTCTGGGTCACTCACCTCCTGGGCCTGGCTCTCTAAAAAATGACTTGGGTCTGATGTGCTGTTGTACAGGTACTCTTCCAACCCTTCTTCTTTGATAACAACTGACTCGATCGTGTCCTCCATGTTGGGGTGCTGAGATGGAGAGGGAAAGCAGTTTTAGACTCCGATCTATGTATAATGATATCATACAACAGAAATCACCACAAAGGGATGAAATGCTTCTTGTACTCACTTTAAATAATGAAATACAATTGGTAACTAATGACACTTGTGTAATATAAACAAGTAAATAGTTTGTTACTTTCTGTACCCCCTAGTAATTCCAGACAGCTTTCCAAGAACTAAACCTTTAACAGAATATTGTCAGTTACGCAAATAGACCTACCTGGTTTACAGTTGAGGGAAGTCTCCCTTTCCACAGGTGGAGGATGGGGGAGCGTTTCACTTCTGCATCACCAGCGCAAAAGCCTGAAAAAGAGTGCAGTCAAAATCAAAAAGGTTTGCATCGAATTCAAAAGCACTGATTTTAGTAACAGTGTGCAAAAGCAATCTAACACCAGATTGATGGCCTATCTGACATAATGCCAAGTCTCACCTGGTTGTGTGCCTTTTAACTGGTGGATGACCTTGACTTCACTGCAGCAGCCATTGGCTGATGTGTTCTCTCGTCCTCCACTCCCTTCTAAAACAGTCCTCAGTTCGGTCTCAACCGCGTCTAGCCTCTTCTTCAAGTCCTCATTCTCAGTTTGACTCCGAGACACTTCCAGATGCAGAACAGAGGAGCACTCGTTGAATAGCTGGTAGATTTTGTCCACAGCCTCCTTAGCCAGTATCTCCATGAAAGAGGTCAACTGGGTCAACTGAGTGAAAAGAACAAAAGCAAGTTGAAGGCATACATATTATTCACAGAACAAACTTCAGTTTACTAAACTAGCTAGCTACCATTATAAAACGTAGCTGACAAGTATTTCTGGCGATTATAATTCATTCAGACAAACATTAAGTGTAATTAATACATTTCATATACGCTATCGCAAAAATGATCATTTGGTTGTGTTCATGGTCTTAGGTAACAGAACATGAAGATATTTTGTTTTCCAAATAACACAATAATTTATTGGTTTGTTACTGTAGGATAAATAAACGTAACGCAGTAATTCAAGTGTTCAATCAATTGTATTTGTGGAGAGCCTTTTGTTATAAACTATGGAACAGAAAGCATGTGTGTTGGAACACGGTAACAGATTTTTTTTTATAACAAAATAAAAATACCCCAACCACCAAGACAAACGGTCAGCATCATACGTGGTCAAATTATGAAAACACCAGTAGTCTAAACATTAGAAGTGTCAGGTTTGCTTGATAGTGAAAATCACCACAAAAGAAAATGGCATTTTAATTAATATACTGTAAGTGTTGATATGATAGCAGGCAAAAATAGTCAGTTGTCGTCTGCTTGTGCTTACATGGTGTGCGTCTTCAAGCAATGGCATCAGTTAGAGCATGTCAAAAAACAACGAAAGCTGGTGAGTTTGTTGCTGATGTTTTAGGACCTGCTCTCTGTGATAACATTTTGTGCTGATAATTGGCCAGTAGCTCGTTCTATGCAAACGCCGCTGTCCCTTCTCTGAGCGCACACCATTCTCTCTTATTTGGAGGCTCAGAATAATCAGAGATGTCATCAGGATTAATTTCTTCCCCATCAGTCGTTCTCATTCAGATTTGGTAGCAAAGCTAACACAGCATGTGCATCCATTTGTCTTGGTCTTCTTGCCATTGTAAAAGATGCACGTCCTCACTGACTGTGTACTCTAAGGCCAGAGTTGACTGATAGGACTGCTTGGATTCGGTGGACTGATTATAATTACAATAGATCAATAAAATAGCCCGCCCTGCTCTTAATTCACAAGTGGTGATTACACAATTATGCATCGTCCGCTTCCACTCATGCATTCGCCCCATCAACTCACGCATTCGCCCCATCAACTCACGCATTCGCCCCATCATACTTAATTTATTTGATCTGTTGTGTTATGTGTGAATTTAGTTTAGGTTCAGTTGAGGTAATTATCGGGGTGATTATCTACTGGGCATGGCACATGCAACTATTGGGAGCAGACCCTACTGTCGGGAGGAGGGGCAACAGGGGGAAACCATTTAAAATGACATGCCCGCCTAAAACTGGTTCTAAAAGTACTTCTGTATGTGATATTAAGATTCTAACAACAACCGTGTGTTTTATAGACTTATTAAGTAATGGTCAAAAACAGAGAGGGGCATGACTTTAAAAATGAATGAGCAGTCCAAATGACAGCTTTACCGGTTCTAATGTGGGTTTTATAGTAAAGACATGTAATTTAAACTGTACAAATGTATTACCTTTTAAATGTGGCATGAACACAACCAGTCATGCTTTCATCTGATTGTCAAAAAATACTTGAAGTGGAAGTTACCTTCACACGTTCATCCAAAAATACAATTCCAGCATCCGAAGTGTACCCGACAACTTTCCTTCAATTCGCAAGTGGCTGAAACTACCATATCACCGGAGAAAGCATCCAAGCGATTGAAAAAGCACCACTCTGTCTCAGTATTTGTAGCCCATGTATCTGATTCTGTCTGGCCAAAAAGAGTATGACATGCCATGCTCTTTTTGTCCAGACAGCATCATATACATGGGCTACAAATACTGAGACAGAGTGGTGCTTTTTCAATCGCTTGGATGCTCTCTCTGAGATTGAGTCTTTCTTGGTCAAATAAATGATCAATATTTAAATATTTTTATTTGGATTGCTGCACTGTTGGAACTAGCAGCACAAGCATTTCGCTACACCAGCAAAAACATCTGATAATCTATTCTTGAGAAGAGAATTGTATTGGATTCACTGTTTGTGTACCATGTCTATTAGAGGTCTCCTAGAGGTCTGAATTAAGAGTTTGAGATTAGACAATTGATTACCTGAATGTTACTTTACTTTAATTTGTCTTGCCTTACCAGTTTGGTGACGCTTTCGCCCCAGCAATAATCAACTAATCATGGTCTTCAGTTTAGAATGTAGCCAGATATTTATCTCGTATTGATGGTTTCATTTTACCATCCAAACGAATTGTATGCAGCCGGCAATACACTGGTATCCCAGTGGACCGGTTCATACCTGAAACAGTTTTCATACAACTGCAAAGGCATGGGTTATAGATCCGTCTTTCTCATTGATCAGTCACGCTCCTTGAAAACAAGAATAACAAGCGGTAGATCTGTTCTGTGTGAGCTATTTCTGTTTCCAGTGCTTAAGTTTCGTTTTTGCATATTTTACTTTTGTACACCAGCTACAAACAATAGTTTTGATTATGGAAAATATTTCACAGCGGTTAACACTATACTGTGTTGTCACAAACTGAAATTAGGCGACGTATTAGAATTTTAGCAACCAGGAAATGGCGGAGCGATTTCTGCATAGTGCATCTTTAAGAATCAAAATGAAGCAAAACAAAACGAAATGGGGAGGGCTCTTTTTGAATGTATCCAATAGCAACTCTCGTTTGCGTTTTCCGTCTGGAGTAAACCGTTTCGGCGTAATGATTACGCCCCAGGGCGGAGGCTGCAACCTCGGTGTAATTAACTAGCGGACTGGTTTACAAAATGCCATACTTTACACAATCAGAAGATATACCTGTTCATTTGGGGTTTCACTCGCGTTCTCTCCCGTTGTTGGCACTTCAGACGAGGCAGAACCCTCGAAAACTTTGCTAATTTCTGTAACAGTCGCGCTGACCATTATCTCCAAAATGGATCCAATCTGTCCTTGCAAAATTGACATTTTTGTCGAAATCACAACGCACTTACAAATCTTTGTAAATATGCGCTATTGGCCAAGTTGACCAAGCGCTATGTAACGTTAGCTACAAAATAAGTGTAGCTAGTGCTGTTAGCAGTGTTGTTGTCCGACTGACCTGAAACAACTCGAATGGCATACGTCACATGTTCTTCCGGGTCGAGGCGTGGGTTTTTAGTGGATACAGCAGCCACGAAGTCAATGTGGCTATATCGTAAAAATGAATGAAAACAAACATTTGCTTATTGGTCTTGATTTAAGGTTAGGGATAGATCAACATTTACTTGGCGGGATGAGCTAGTCCAACTCAAGGTGTCATAAAAAATAATGCACCCCTCTTCCCAACATTAAACATATTCACATGACCCTCCTTTTGTATTGTAAAATAAATGGAACACCCTCCCCCCTCATAATTAACTCAAAATAATGTTTACGACCCAAAATAACAATAACTGTAGTGACCCTGTGTTTATAAACTGATATCGAATTTGCCACTTCAATATGCTTTTGTGGCACTGTCAATGCCATACAGGGCTAGGGGCCAGAAGACTGAGGGTTTTCCGACCACCACAGAGGAGGTCACTCTGTTTCATTACTTCACAGTCAGTCGGCTGCAGACAATGATCAGCTACCGACTACTTAGGGCACTTCAATGTCATGGTTTGCGTTTTCAACACCATAGTAAAAGAGACTATGTACAGTGCCTTGCGAAAGTATTCGGCCCCCTTGAACTTTGCGACCTTTTGCCACATTTCAGGCTTCAAACAAAGATATAAAACTGTATTGTTTTGTGAAGAATCAACAACAAGTGGGACACAATCATGAAGTGGAACGACATTTATTGGATATTTCAAACTTTTTTAACAAATCAAAAACTGAAAAATTGGGCGTGCAAAATTATTCAGCCCCTTTACTTTCAGTGCAGCAAACTCTCTCCAGAAGTTCAGTGAGGATCTCTGAATGATCCAATGTTGACCTAAATGACTAATGATGATAAATACAATCCACCTGTGTGTAATCACGTCTCCGTATAAATGCACCTGCACTGTGATAGTCTCAGAGGTCCGTTAAAAGCGCAGAGAGCATCATGAAGAACAAGGAACACACCAGGCAGGTCCGAGATACTGTTGTGAAGAAGTTTAAAGCCGGATTTGGATACAAAAAGATTTCCCAAGCTTTAAACATCCCAAGGAGCACTGTGCAAGCGATAATATTGAAATGGAAGGAGTATCAGACCACTGCAAATCTACCAAGACCTGGCCGTCCCTCTAAACTTTCAGCTCATACAAGGAGAAGACTGATCAGAGATGCAGCCAAGAGGCCCATGATCACTCTTGATGAACTGCAGAGATCTACAGCTGAGGTGGGAGACTCTGTCCATAGGACAACAATCAGTCGTATATTGCACAAATCTGGCCTTTATGGAAGAGTGGCAAGAAGAAAGCCATTTCTTAAAGATATCCATAAAAAGTGTCGTTTAAAGTTTGCCACAAGCCACCTGGGAGACACACCAAACATGTGGAAGAAGGTGCTCTGGTCAGATGAAACCAAAATTGAACTTTTTGGCAACAATGCAGAACGTTATGTTTGGCGTAAAAGCAACACAGCTGAACACACCATCCCCACTGTCAAACATGGTGGTGGCAGCATCATGGTTTGGGCCTGCTTTTCTCCAACAGGGACAGGGAAGATGGTTAAAATTGATGGGAAGATGGATGGAGCCAAATACAGGACCATTCTGGAAGAAAACCTGATGGAGTCTGCAAAAGACCTGAGACTGGGACGGAGATTTGTCTTCCAACAAGACAATGATCCAAAACATAAAGCAAAATCTACAATGGAATGGTTCAAAAATAAACATATCCAGGTGTTAGAATGGCCAAGTCAAGTCCAGACCTGAATCCAATCGAGAATCTGTGGAAAGAACTGAAAACTGCTGTTCACAAATGCTCTCCATCCAACCTCACTGAGCTCGAGCTGTTTTGCAAGGAGGAATGGGAAAAAATGTCAGTCTCTCGATGTGCAAAACTGATAGAGACATACCCCAAGCGATGTATGGTGTTTAACATCTCCAGTGGCTCTGCAAGCGGGTATTCTCCGGTGCTAGCCTGCTCTCCAGGCACCATAGCAGGAGCCTGAAGCCACAGACTCTGGCCAAACTGGTGTTTCTAAAAATGAATTCAAAGTCACTGTAGACTGAGCCTAATAAGGCATTTTCTATTTAATTTCTACTTCATTCTAAGTCACTGAGTATATATGCGCAATTGATAGACTATAATGATTTAATACAACAAAATGTTGTTTACATGTTGAGCGCTTAACCTCTACCAGCCTAGTGTGTCGCACTGGCAAATGCTTCACAATGTATTTCTTTATAGGCTATAGCGTCTGCTATACAGATATAGATGTACAGACAGAGGCTAATTCATACATTTTCGATCAGAACAAGAATGGGAGAAACTCCCAAATACTAGTGTGCCAAGCTTGTAGCATCATACCCAAGACTCGAGGCTGTAATTGCTGCCAAAGATGCTTTAACAAAGTACTGAGTAAAGGGTCTGAATAATTATGAAATTAGATTTTTTTCTATTTGTTTAATGATTTATTTATTTTATATTTAAATCGTTTTTATTATAATTTTTTTTACTCCAATTTCGTGACCAACATCTTGTCTCATCACTGAAACTCCCCAATGGGCTCGGGAGAGGCAAAGGTCGAGTCATGAGTCCTTCGAAACATGACCCGGCAAACCGTGCTTCTTAACACCCGCTTGCTTAACTCAGAAGCCAGCTGCACCAATGTGTCGGAGGAAATACCGTACAACTGATGACCGAAGTCAGCCTGCAGGTGTCCGACCCACCACAAGGAGTCGCTAGAGCCAAGTAAAGCCAAGTAAAGCCCTCCCGGCCAAACCCTCCCGTAACCCGGACGACACTGGGCCAATTGTGTGCCGCCATACGGGACTCCCGGTCACGGCCGGTCATGACAGACTGTCAGTTTTTTTTATACATTTGCAAATATGTCTAAAAAAATGTTTTTGCTTTGTCATTATCGGATTTTGTGTGTAGATTGATGAGGGGATTCTTTTTTTAAATCCATTTTAGAATAAAACCATAACGTAACAAAATTTGGAAAAAGTCATGGGGTCTGAATACTTTCTGAATGCACTGTAGAGTGCAAACAAAGAAAGCCTCATGAACCTCTGGTTAATAGCAAAATGACCATCTAAATACAGTTGAGACAGAATCTACAGAGCAGAATCACTGAGAATAGACAATCAAAGATATTTACCCCCTGCACTGGTTGATGTGGCATTGATTCTTGAAATATCACACGCCTTGATGGAACAGTCAATTGAGTCATCCTCCTGCCGACAGACACAAGCACACACACACAGTAAAAACAGACTTCCTATTACAATCATTTCTCATTTGCGATGGTTTGATGAAGAAAAATTGACCCACCTCAGTCTTCCTCTGATGATGCAGAGGTCTCCCCATTTTCATTGCACTGGCAGGAGACACAACAGAAAGAGAAATGGAAATAAGAGGAACTATTTCAACCCTGTTTCTTTCATATGAAATCAGATGAAAATGTTTAAACAATAGAGTGTTCATCTAATGTTCTGCATGGTATTCTAGCTATTTAGATTTTAATGTTGTATATTGGATTTTTACAATCAGTGATATTTCCGGTGGATTGCGGCCACACTCCCAACTAATCAAAATGATTATTGTTGGTCAACTCAGAATGACTCGGATCTCACCCTTTTCCAAAGGTGTCACCATAAATTCCAGTTTATTCTTCAGGGATTCATTTTCATTTTGTAGAATTGTAGTACACTCTGTGAATAACCTACACTGCTCAAAAAAAATAAAGGGAACACTAAAATAACACATCCTAGATCTGAATGAATTAAATGTTCTTATTAAATATTTTTTTCTTTACGTAGTTGAATGTGCAGACAACATAATCACACAAAAAGTATCAATGGAAATCAAATGTATCAACCCATGGAGGTCTGGATTTGGAGTCACACTCAAAATTAAAGTGGAAAACCACACTACAGGCTGATCCAACTTTGATGTAATATCCATAAAACAAGTCAAAATGAGGCTCAGTGGTGTGTGTGTTCTCCACGTGCCTGTATGACCTCCCTACAACGCCTGGGCATGCTCCTGATGAGGTGGCGGATGGTCTCCTGAGGGATCTCCTCCCAGACCTGGACTAAAGCATTCGCCAACTCCTGGACAGTCTGTGGTGCAACGTGGCGTTGGTGGATGGAACGAGACATGATGTCCCAGATGTGCTCAATTGGATTCAGGTCTGGGGAACGGGCGGGCCAGTCCATAGCATCAATGCCTTCCTCTTGCAGGAACTGCTGACACACTCCAGCCACATGAAGTCTAGCATTGTCTTGCATTAGGAGGAACCCAGGGCCAACCACACCAGCATATGGTCTCACGAGGGGTCTGAGGATCTCATCTCGGTACCTAATGACAGTCAGGCTACCCCTGGCGAGCACATGGAGGGCTGTGCGGCCCCCCCAAAGAAATGCCACCCCACACCATGACTGACCCACCGCCAACTGGTCATGCTGGAGGATGTTGCAGGCAGCAGAACGTTCTCCACGGCGTCTCCAGACTGTCACGTCTGTCACATGTGCTCAGTGTGAACCTGCTTTCATCTGTGAAGAGCACAGGGCGTCAGTGGCGAATTTGCCAATCTCTGTGTTCTCTGGCAAATGCCAAACGTCCTGCACGGTGTTGGGCTGTAAGCACAACCCCCACCTGTGGACGTCGGCCCTCATACCACCCTCATGGAGTCTGTTTCTGACCGTTTGAGCAGACACATGCACATTTGTGGCCTGCTGGAGGTCATTTTGCAGGGCTCTGGCAGTGCTCCTCCTTGCACAAAGGCGGAGGTAGCGGTCCTGCTGCTGGGTTGTTGCCCTCCTACGGCCTCCTCCACATCTCCTGATGTACTGGCCTGTCTCCTGGTAGCTCCTCCATGCTCTGGACACTACGCTGACAGACACAGCAAACCTTCTTGCCACAGCTCGCATTGATGTGCCATCCTGGATGAGCTGCACTACCTGAGCCACTTGTGTGGGTTGTAGACTCCGTCTCATGCTACCACTAGAGTGAAAGCACCGCCAGCATTCAAAAGTGACCAAAACATCAGCCAGGAAGCATAGGAACTGAGAAGTGGTCTGTGGTCACCACCTGCAGAACCACTCCTTTATTGGGGGTTTCTTGCTAATTGCCTATAATTTCCACCTGTTGTCTATTCCATTTGCACAACAGCATGTGAAATTTATTGTCAATCAGTGTTGCTTCCTAAGTGGACAGTTTGATTTCACAGAAGTGTGATTGACTTGGAGTTACATTGTGTTGTTTAAGTGTTCCCTTTATTTTTTGAGCAGTGTATATAACTTTCAAATGTCTTCCTTCATAAACAGGTGCATGATGGAGATGGAAAGAAAACTGTGGCTAAGCAATATTAGGCTACCTAATATCACAACCACATCATGACCCCCATCTCCCAGTTTGATCCTAAAAAAACGAAACTCCCTCGCCCACCGTTTGATCCTAATAAACAACACCCCAACTACCATAGTTTGATGTTTAGTGTGTTATCTGAGGGGTGACATCAACTAGGGGCATCTAGTAAAGCAGTAGTTCCAAAACCTGTTTGGGCAGGTGGCCATCATACCAGTCTCTTCCTGAAGTTAGGACTGGGTCAATGCATTTTACCAACTGAGCATCGGAACATCAAGATGTTAGGCTATTGAACAGCTAGATATCTTGGAACTAATAGGCTACATTAGGTGCTGTTAAGCAAACCTCATCCCAAAATGGGTCCAAACCAGGTATCTGGCTACGTAGAAAGAAACCCACCCCTGTGTTGACATTTTGAGCACCATCATCTCCAGTGCAAGATATTTCACACACGATGCCATGATTGACATGCACATATCCGCCATGACCGGAAATAGACCAAATTGACGTTGTTTGTGATTTAATTGACTCGTCAATCCATTGAAATTGTGTCCTCAATCTAATACTAAAATTAACCCCTTTGCTCATCTCCCCAGACAGAAATGGCAACCTTTGTGCATCTTCTTGTGCCATTTTCCAGTTTCAAAACAAATATCCAACACGTGAGAGAGTTGGAAATGTACATTTGAGTAAATATTGTTATCCAGAGTGGCTTACAGGAGCAATTAGGGCTTAGTGCCTTGCATCGATTAATTTTTCATCTATTCGGCTCGGGGATTCTAACCAACGTTTTGGTTACTGGCCCAACGTTCTTAACTGCTAGGCTTTATATACCACTAACATCCGGAGATATGGTACGTTATAACAAACAATCTCCAGACGTCAGTCAGTTAAGATTTACAACAGAATCTAAAACACACTGGATAAAATATACACCAATCAAGCATATCAACAGAAAAAGCAACGCATCTAACTCAGGGCAAGTTTATAGATGATGAAGCCATTTGGAAAGACATTAGATTGTTTCTATTTATAATAGCAATAAGGCACCTCACCCCTAAGTATAAACATCAGATGGCACTGATCTGCTTTCACACACAACCTTTACTTTAACCTATTATCTTGAGTGTGGTTTAAAACCACCACTAGGAGACAGCAATCAGTTACATAAAGACTGGAAACAAATGATCCGTTTTGGTGTTTGCCCGAGCACTACACAGCTGATTCAAATAACCAACGCATCATCAAGATTTGATTATTTGAATCAGCTGTGTAGTGTTAGGACAAAAAACAAAACGTGCCCCCAGGGGGATCCCAGGAGCGTGTTTGGGAAACCCTGAAGTAGGATATAAGGAGAGCCCACCGAACATCAGAACAAGTTATCTGGAGGGTTAATCTTGGATCAAAAGTTAAGATGTTGAAGTCCATAGTCCATTGCCGTGTCTATTCTGCCTATTTACATAATTTAAACACATTTTTTTTAATGATATCCATTTCCGCAGCAAATTCAGTACAGGTCCATATCTGTCTCTATCCTAAAACTGAATAGAACTGCAGGTAGCCAGCCTAACTATACGAGCAAAAGTATTGGTTGCTCCTGACTATTCATAACCAATAAGCGCAGTGTTGCTATGCCTTATCGCTGTATTGGTTGGCGGACACGGCTGTCAATTTGTCTCCAGACGAAGTACAATGTGGTTCTGTGTAATTACGTCAAACTCGGCCTGGGAACTGCGCGCTTAAAAACATTGCGTCTGCACGATTGCCAGGGCTGGAGAAGAAATTTACCTAGAAAGAAATGCAAAGACGGATTTAGGTTTGGCTTTGCTACGAGGAAAACGAGGAGGCGCGAGTTTTTTAAGTGATCAACATATTTTTCATATATTCAAAGGTAAATCCTTGCATATATACAAATAAATGGTTGAATATGCTGTTTTAATTGAATTGCCCATTGTAGTTCAGAATGTTGCAAGCTGGTTGTTTATGTTGCGGGCATGGATGGGATGGCGAGATCTGCAGTGGAGCTGGTTGTTATTATTATTACACGTTACGCGTGGCCTGATCCTGCGCCACCAGCAGCCGCAGGCAGAAATACGATATGAGAACATCGAGTGCGTGAACATAATACTGCCTGCTGACAATATCATCATATGTATTGGTGTAGCGCAAGGTATATTTGCAGTTTTATAGCTCATCTCATGCTATTTTACACATTTTGGGACGAGGCTGGGAAAATTGTGCTGGTTTCGAGCTAATTTCCAGCTAGTCTATAATTTTTTTCCATGAGGCTGAGAGACAATGTTGAACTTTTGAAACTAATTTCATGTCATTCATTAAAAAAATAATAATGCTATCTGGGGGACCCGACTCCGGTGGAATAGCAACCCTGGGTCTGCGGCGGTGTGTGCTATGCCAGTGAACATGTCTACGTCATGTTTATTATTGCTCTTGTGTTGGGTGTTGAATCGCCTGTAGCCTAATCCTCTAGTTGACCGTTGTATCCTGTAGACAACTGGCGCTAATAGACTCGTGTTGCCTTAACATAGCACTTCAACTCCTCTATATGACTGTTCAAAGTGTGACGCTAAAAGCCAATGCTGAGTAAATACTTTTTCTGCATCATAATGTAAAGACCGATGTTGTCTCAAATAATCACGTTACTCTACACACAAGACATAATTTTGGATCATGTAACACACACATGAACAAGGTGTGTGTGTATGTTGAATCAACTTCCTTGCATTGCCAAACCGAGGCATCCCCACCAACTGTGGTGGCTAAAGGTCTGCCCTATATACTGTGATCCAGGCAGCCACTGTCTCTGACCAGATTCATATGTGCAAATACACAAACCCAGCCAATCTCACACACACACACACACACACACACACACGTGACACCTGGACACATGATCAGATAAGGGGATTTGAGATTCGGTCTGTTGCTGTCAGTGATGTAACGCATCACTATGCTGTCTGTTGCCACTGAATGAGAGAGAGAGCGGAAACTACATGAAGCCTCCTATTGGAGCTGTGGGGCTGTGTGCTATGAAGGACAACTAGGGCCGCAAACACAAGGACGCATGCTCCCCAGTCCGTCCATCCGTCTCGCTCTCTTTCTCTCTGTCTCTCTCTCTGTCCCCTGGCTGCTATCACGATCATCGTCCCTCTCTGTACGACAGAGCGACCGCAGCAGCTCCTCTCCGGTTACGTAAGCAAGGTTGTTGTTTTTATACCAGCGAGGACCTTTTGGCTGGTAAGTGATGTGGCATGTAGTGTGGCACCCAGACTATACCAATACCAGACAGCTCAGAACATCAGCCTTCAGGGGCGAGGCTGAGGGGCAGACAGAAACAGGAGAAGGTGATTATGATGATGATGTCAGAAAAACACGGCAGCAGTTTTTGCAAGCTCAGACAGCATTGGTGGATCCCATCCCTGTTACCTTTGGATAATTATTTGACCGGGTCCGGGTTAGTCTTTTGGACTTATTCATAGCTGTCTTAGATTTTCTTCTGTGACATGAAACAAAGAGGCTTTGGTGCAAAGCAGGGTAGAGCCTCTGCTTGCTGTGTTGTTGTTCTAGTGGATGCATTTAGTCTACAAACAAATTAGGGGTCTTGAACGAGATCCTTTTCTAGATGAGCACATCAAAAGATGATCTGGTTTATGAAAATGAGTGGAGGATTCTTCAAAGTGTCAATCAGCCTCTCACCTAAGAAACAACCGGTGCAACAGATGAGTTGAACTATAAAATGTTAGATACAAGTGACTATATTCACCTGCTATTTCTATATCTGTTACTCTCTTTCTGTGCATATGTCACATGGAGACGTAATTTTATGCAATAAGGCCAGAGGAGGTGTGGTATATGGCCAATAGACCACGGCTTAGGGCTGTATCCAGGCACGTTGCATCGTGTATAAGAACAGCCCTCAGCTGTGGTAAATTGGCCATATATCACAAACCCCTGAGGTGCCTTATTGCTATAATAAACTGGTTACCAATGTAATTAGAGTAGTAAAAATACATGTTTTGTCATACCCGTGGTATATGGTCTGATATACCACGGCTGTCAGCCAATCAGCATTCAGGGCTTGATTCACCACGTTTATAATATCTCCTAACTGAGAGACCTGGACAAATTATTTTCCATATCTGAATCAAAGGTGGAAAATCATTACTGATAGAGGTGATTTGGAAGGCTAAATTGATTTGTGCAGACAAGGCGGTCTCTCCGTTTGTAATGCACACGAAACTCCACTCTCATTTCATCTCTCAAGTAACTGACATGCATTGGAAAAGCTTGGGAATGGATCCTTTGGAAGGAAAGTGAGTCAGAAGGCATCTCTTTCACAATACTTGATTTCCCCATATCAACATATATCAACTCTGCTGTGTAAGTGTGTGTTTCTATGTGGGTGAGGCGTGCTTGTGTGATATCCCCATGAGACAGAACTAGACCTAGGTAATCTAACCACCCGTTACAGAGTGTGGTTGAGTCGTTATCCATTAGCCACAGAACATATTGGATTCATAGAGTACATCACTGCTTTGACAGTTAACTGTAACTAAATACATCAGATCTGTATTCAGCTCCATATTTCAAGATTATGTCAGCACAGGCCTTGAACCTGCCAGATAACAGATATACATGTCTCTAACCAAGGCTGTTTGACTAGATTAACCTCATTGCCCCCTCATCGCAACCTCATTTACTGCAAGGTTGAGGTCAAGTTCCCATTCCAATATTCCTTAATGCGTTTCAAGGAAGCAAATGTGGAATTGGAATTAAGTTTACTTCCTCAATTGACTGAATTGAAAGGGAATTGACCACAACCCTGGTTTAGAGTAACAACCTGTTACTAATTGGAGTCTATGAAGATTGTGGCGATTACTTCGATATGTGCTAAACTCTGCTTTAGGATTATCCTCACATGTTTGTCCTAAAATGACAGGGAAAAAGGAAAGACTTTGGGGTTAAAGTGTGTGTGGGCAAGACCTTTTTGAGTGGTCTCTTTATACCCCGGTCCCACACTGTTGGCTCAGAGACAGAAGCCGACAGAAAACAAGTGGACGTCTTAAAGGCTTATAGCACACAGCCTTTCCCTTATAAGCCTCTTTCTGTTAACTGTCTAAAGTTCAATTATTTTTAGGCTACTGTGTCTCAGTATAATGATCATGAGATCACAGTCTATGCTTAACTCGGTATAGAATGCCTGACATTTTTCATTTATCATAGGCTACATACTGTACACATTCATGCTCCACTGCAAAGTAATTTGTCTACTGAACATTAATTCATATGCAGAGAACAAATGGAGGCTAACAGATTTTTGGATCTTACAGTGTGTAAAGATAGACAATGATATGCAGCAATATATATATATCCAAGGCACTCAAGTTAAAATCTCTTTATATCCACACATGGATTATCCTGGACCCAGATCTGTTTGTGCTGTGTTGCCAACAACCTACACAGCGATTAGGTAAAAAAAAACGTTTTGACTATAGACCACCTTCATCAGTGTGTATCTCCTGTGCTCCGCTTCACCAGGTGTGTGCCTCCCGCCCCGCCCCCCACCACGGCCCTTACCTGTGTGTTGCGGTGCTTCCCCTGCGAGCCTAGCTGGGCCGGCAGCCCTTTCCTGCACCGCCCCCCCACCCCGCCCCACCCGATGGTCAGGATGACGCGCTCCAAGACCTTCCAGGCCTACCTGCCCAGCTGCCACCGAACCTACAGCTGCATCCACTGCAGAGCGCACCTGGCCAACCACGACGAGCTCATCTCCAAGGTGAACACTGACTGTTTAACATACCGACCACAACCGTCCATCCCCTAATAATGCTGCTTGCTCTAATAGTGTTTCCCTCAATCTATGCCACATTTCCTTTAAAGAGCCACTGAACACCCCTATAGGCACATGTTTATCTGTTGCTCATTAGAAAAACTAGATTTTATTCTTGGAGGTGTGTTTCCTGACCGATTCCACGTTCTGGTTAATGATGTTTGTCCCTCATCAGATACTAGACGCAGAAGCGTATTTCACTTTTCTCAAAATTCCCAGAATGAATCTAAGATAACTCAAGAAATATGTAATTAAGTTTGACGTTTTTACAGAGGATGTTTTAGTTGCGCAATTTTACATCTAACTAAGGTGTTTGGTGCAGTATTTCTCAAGTTAAAAAAATGACCAACCTGCTGTCTTATGTAAGCAGTCGGAGCTGCTGGGCAGGTCTGTCTCACTGTCTACGCTGCTATTGGATACAGAGCAATCACCGCAGCTGTTCACCCCATGTTAGTGGGCAAAAGGACATCGTCATTTACCCATTGTGACTCACGGATGTTCTTAACTCCTTTTACACGAGACTTCCTTCATGAATCATCCTATTTCCACTTTGTAGTCAATTTGGACACTGGAATAACTGTTTCTGACTCCTATCAACGCCACAGGCCGTTTTCAAGGAGGTTTGTTGCTTTTTAAAGGCTTTCACACTTTGAAGCCCAGCACCTGGCTGGTGCTCATTAGGGCACACAACTGAAAACGTTTTCAAATGTTTTAAAACAGAACATTTGTGTTTCTTGTTTGACAAGTCCAGATAGACACTCTCTGTTTTCTTCTGTTTTGTGCCTAATGAACTTGACCCTGATTCTACTAAGCAAGGGTTTGGTGATCAGCTGAATCAGGTATGTAAGGGAAACTGCCCTAATGTGCAAGTCATTCCCAAGAAAGCGCATGGGAGAACACGCTACTGTTGGGCTCCAGGGCTTACTTGAAAGATGTCCATCTCAACATGACTTTCCTGGTTAAATAAAGGATGACCTGTATAAATACTGTAGTTTTTATAGATTCATTTGAACTTTCAGTGCATTGCACTGTAATAACTAGAAAGGTATTGAGTGCTTGCTGCAGCTGTCTTAAAGCGCTGCTGGCAGACTCCTTCACACTTGGACCTAGTATTACAGCTGACGCTGCACTTTCAGACTGAAAACGAGCGTACCGAGCCTCTGTCGCTCATTTCACCGCCATCTTACTTCTACAGCTTGTGTGTTTGAATATGACTTTTTCCATGTGCTACACTATGTAAAGTCAACCCTCACCTGTACAAAAGCACATGTGTCTGTCAGTCAGTCTTAATTTAAAGGCAAAATCTGGGATATTTCCTGCTGTTCAATGATCATGCCAATGAAGTGGCTTTAATGCTGACTGCTGAGGATACTCCTCCTCCTTTTTAACCTACTCATCTTCTTCTCCTGCAGTCTTTCCAGGGGAGCCAAGGCAGAGCTTATCTGTTCAACTCAGTGTGAGTATCACGGTGTCTGCATGTAGTTACAGTACAGCCATGATCCAGTCCTCAGCCCGTGAGCACAATCACAATGAAGATGCTAATTTCTACTGTACGAGCATGGTCCCTATCTAGCTCAGTATGACGTGCCTTTTGGGTAATATCTAGTGTGTGAGTGGGTGTGTTATGACTCAGTATAGACAGGCGACCTTTACGAATCGAACAGCTTATGAGCTTGCTTTCTCTCTCTCGCTCTCAGGGTGAACGTGGGGTGCGGGCCGGCGGAAGAGAGGGTGTTGCTCACGGGGCTGCATGCTGTGGCAGATATCTACTGTGAGAACTGCAAGACAACTCTGGGTTGGAAATATGTGAGTGTAAGAGTGTTTACGTGTCAGAGGAGGTTAGAACTGTATCTAGAGTTAGAAAGGATAGGCACATTATTACCTTCATTAATAATACCTTTATTAGCATATAAGATCGTTGTAGGATTGAAACGCTGTGAACTAATAAAGGTTTTGGAACAATTGAGTGCATGTTATCGTATTGACATGGATGAGTTCTGGTCTTAATTTTTTTTACTATTTTTCCTACCTTAAGTGTAACATTACAGTACATAGGCTGACTCAGTAAAGGGATTCCTTGCAGTTTCAATCTTGATCTGAGGGGCATATTTCTCATGATGTAGGGCTATATATTTTCCAAGTACTCAATCAAATTGACCTCCTTCTCCTAGTTCAGAGATGGTGGTCATTCATGATGGACCAGAGCTGGGCTATCCACACTGAGAACTGTAGTGATTTAAAGACCAGTTTGACCAGCAACAAGAACAACGGCTTATCCAATCACAAACTAGACAAAGGGTTAGAATTAATTCAAAATAAAAATCTGTTTTCATGTATCGAGACTAAGTAGGCCCTATATCATGTTGCCTATATACTGTATAATTAAGCAATAAGGCCCTAGGTGGTGTGGTATATGGCCAATATACCATGGCTGAGGACTGTTCTTGGGGACAATGCAAAGCGGAGTGCCTTTGACACAGCCCTTAGCCGTGTAATATTGTCCATGTACCACAAACCCCCGAGGTGCCTTATTGCTATTAAAAACGGGTTACCAATGTAATTAGAGCAGGAAAAACAAATGTTTTGTCATACCCGTGGTATACGGTCTGATATATTACGGCTGTCAGCCAATCAGGGTTCAAACCGCCCAGTTTATAATGTAGCCTATATACAGTGCTTTCGGAAAGTTTTCAGACATTTTCTTATATTACAGCCTTATTCTAAAATTGATGACATCAATGTTTTTCCTCAATCTACACACAAAACCCATTAAATCACAAAGCGAAAACGTTTTGAGAAATGTTTGAAAATATTTTACAAATAAAAAAACATACCTTATTTACATAAATATTCAGACCCTTTGCTATTTTTTTTATTTATTTGACCTTAATTTAACTAGGCAAGTCAGTTAAGAACAAATTCTTATTTTCAATGACGGCCAAGGAACAGTGGGTTAACTGCCTGTTCAGGGGCAGAACGACAGATTTGTACCTTGTCAGCGCGGGGATTTCAAAGCTCTAACCACTAGGCTACCCTGCTGCTATGAGACTCGAAATTGAGCTCAGGTGCATCCTGTTTCCATTGATCATGCTTGCGATGTTTCTACAGCTTGATTGAAGTCCACCTGTGGTAAATTCAATAGATTGGACATGATTTGGAAAGGCACACACCTGTCTATACAAGGTCCCACAGTTGACAGTGCATGTCAGAGCAAAAACCAAGCCATGAGGTCGAAGGAATTGTTCATAGAACTCAGAGACAGGATTGTGTCAAGGCACAGACCTGGGGAAGGGTGAAGGTCCCCAAGAACACAATGGCCTCCATCATTCTTAAATGTAAGAAGTTTGGAACCACCAAGACTCTTCCTAGAGCTGGCCAAACTGAGCAATCGGGGGAGAAGGGCCTTGGTCAGGGAAGTGACCAAGAACCCGAGGGTCACTCTGATTGAGCTCTGGAGTTATTTTGTGGAGATGGGAGAACCTAACAGAAGGACAACCATCTCTGCAGCACCACCAATCAGGACTTTATGGTAGTGGCCAGACAGAAGCCACTCATCAGTAAAATACACATGACAGCCTGCTTGGCCAAAAGGCCCCTAAAGGACTCTGACCATGAGAAACAATATTCTCTGGTCTGATGAATCCAAGATTGAACTCTTTGGCCTGAATGCCAAGCTTCACGTCTGGAGGAAACCTGGAACCATTCCGACGGTGAAGTATGGTGGTGGCAGCATCATGCTGTGAGGATGTCTTTCAGTGGCAGGGACTGGGAGGCTAGTCAGGATTGAGGGAAAGATGAAGGGAGCAAAGTACAGAGAGCTCCTTAAAGAAAACATGCTCAGGATCTCAAACTGGTTCTAAGGTTCACCTTCCAACAGGACAACGACTCTAAGCACACAAGCTCTGTCAGTTTGGATGGGGAGCGTTGCTGCACAGCTATTTTCAGGTCTCCAGAAATGCTCGATCAGGTTCAAGTCCGGGCTCTGGCTGGGCCACTCAAGGACATTCAGACTTATACCGAAACCACTCCTTGGTTGTGTGCTTAGGGTCGTTGTCTTGTTGGAAGGTAAACCTTCGCCCCAGTCGGAGGGCTGTGAATGCTCTGGAGCGGGTTTTCATCAAGGATCTCTCTGTACTTCGCTCCGCTCATCTTTGCCTCGATCCTGACTAGTCTCCCAGTTTCTGCCACTGAAAAACATCCCCACAGCATGATGCTGCCACCACAATACTACACTGTAGGGATGGTGCCAGGTTTCCTCCAGACTTGATGCTTGGCATTCAGGCCAAAGAGTTCAAACTTGGTTTCATCAGACCAGACAATCTTGTTTCTCATGGTCTGAGAGTCTTTAGGTGCATTTTGGCAAACTCCAAGCGGGCTGTCAAGTGCCTTTTACTGAGTAGTGGCTTCCGTCTGGCCAGTCTACCATTAAAGTCCTTATTTGTGGAGTATCGTACAGATGGTTGTCTTTCTGGAAGGTTCTCCCATTTCCACAGAGGAACTCTAGAGCTTTGTCAGTGACCATTGGGTTCTTGGTCACCTCCCTGACCAAGGCCCTTCTCTCTCGATTGCTCAGTTTGGCCGGGCGGCCAGCTCTAGGAAGAGTCTTGGTGGTTATAAACTTCAATGCTGCAGACATTTCTTGGTACCCTTCCTTAGATCTGTGCCTCGACACAATCGTGTCTCGGATCTCTACGGACAATTCCTTCGACATCATGGCTTGGTTTTTGCTCTGACATGCACTGTCAACTGTGGGACCTTTTTTTATATAGACAGGTGTGTGCCTTTCCAAATCATGCCCAATCATCTGAATTTACCACAGGTGGACTCCATTCAAGTTGTAGAAACATCTCAAGGATGATCAATGGAAACAGGATGGATCTGAGCTCAATTTCGTGTCTCATATAGCAAAGGGGTCTGAATATTTAAGTAAAAATGTGTATTTTTTTTATTTTAATAAATTTGCAATAAAAATCTAAACCTGTTTTCACTTTGTCGTTATGGGGTATTGTGTGTAGATTGCTGAGGATTTTTTTTTTTGTACTTCATCCATTGTAGAATAAGGCTGGAACGTAACAATGTGGAAAAAGTCAAGGGGTCTGAATACTTTCCGAAGGCACTGTGTGTTTTACACATTACCAGTCAAACTTTTTCTGCCTGTAGAATAATAGTGAAGACATCTAAACTATGAAATACACATATGGAATAATGTAGTCAAGTGTTAAATGAAAATATATTTTATTTTTGAGATTCTTCAAAGTAGCCAACCTTTGCCTTGATGACAGCTTGGCACACTTTTGGCATTCTCTCAACAAGCTTCATGAGGAATGCTTTTCCAACAACCTTGAAGGAGTTCCCTCCATATGCTGAGCACGTGTTGGCTGCTTTTCTTTCACTCTGCGGTCCAACTCATCCCAAACCTTCCCAATTGGGTTGAGGTCGTGTGATTGTGGAGGCCAGATCATCTTATACAGCACTCCATCACTCTCCTTCTTGGTCAAATAGCCCTTACACAGCCTGGAGGTGTGTTGGGTCATTGTCCTGTTGAAAAACAAATGATAGTCCCACTAAGCGCAAACCAGATGGGATGGCGTATCGATGCAGAATGCTGTGGTAGTCATGAGGGTTAAGTGTGCCTTGAATTCTAAATGAATCAGACAGTGTCACCAGCAAAGCACACCCTCACCATTCCACCACCTCCATGCTTCATGGTGGGAACCACACATGCAGAGATCATCCGTTCACCTACTCTGCGTCTCACAAAGACATGGAGGTTGGAACCTAAATTTGGACTCATCAGTCCAAAGGACAGATTTCCACCGGTCTAATGTCCATTGCTCGTGTTTCTTGGCCCAAGCAAGTCTCTTCTTCTTATTGGTGTCCATTAGTAGTGGTTTCTTTGCAATAATTTGACCATGAAGGCCTGATTTACGCAGTCTCGTCTGAACTGTTGATGTGTCTGTTAATTGAACTCTGTGAAGCATTTATTTGGGCTGCAATCTGAGGTGCAGTTAATTCTAATGAACTTATCCTCTGCCGCAGAGGTAACTCTGGGTCTTCCTTTCCTGTGGCGGTCCTCATGAGAGCCAGTTTCAACATAGCCCTTGATGATATTAGCGAATGCACTTGAAGATTTCAAAGCTTTTGAATTTTTCCGGATTGACTGACCTTCATGTCTTAGTAATGAGGGACTGTTGTTTCTCTTTGCTTATTTGAGCTGTTCTTGCCATAATATGGACTTGGTCTTTTACCAAATATGGCTATCCTCTGTATACCACCCCTACCTTGTTACAACACAACTGATTGGCTCAAACGCATTAAGAAGGAAAGAAATTCCACAAATGAACTTTTAACATGGCACACCTGTTAATTGAAGTGCATTCCAGGTGACTACCTCATGAAGCTGGTTGATAGAAGGCCAAGAATGTGCAAAGCTGTCAAAGGAAAAGGGGGGCTCCCTTGAATAATCTAAAATATGTTTTGATTTGCTTTAATATTTTTTTTTTGATTACTACATGAGTCCATATGTGTTATTTCATAGTTGTAATGTCTTCTCTATTATTCTACAATGTAGAAAATAGTAAAAATAAAGAAAAACCCTTGAATGAGTAGGTGTCTAAACCTTTGACTAGTTTTGTGTGTGTGTGTGTGTGTGTGTGTGTGTGTGTGTGTGTGTGTGTAATAAATATATAAACTAATCAAAAAAATAAACATCCCTTTTTCATGACCCTGTCTTTCAAAGATAATTCGTAAAGATCCAAATAACTTCATAGATCTTCATTGTAAAGGGTTTAAACACCGTTTCCCATGCTTGTTCAATGAACCATAAACAATTAATGAACATGCACCTGTGGAACGGTCGTTAAGACACTAACAGCTTACAGTTGGTAGGCAATTAAGGTCACAGTTATAAACTTAGGACACTTAATGTGGCCTTTCTACTGACTCTGAAAAGCACCAAAAGAAAGATGCCCACGGTCCCTGCTCATCTGTGTGAACGTGCCTTACGCATGCTGCAAGGAGGCATTAAATTGCAATGTCCATACTGTGAGACTCCTAAGGCAGCCCTACAGGGAGACAGGACGGACAGCTGATCGTCCTCGCAGTGACAGACCACGTGTTATAACACCTGCACAGGATCGGTACATCGAAACATCACACCTGCGGGACAGGTACAGGATGGCAACAACAACTACCCGAGTTACACCAGGAATGCACAATCCCTCCATCAGTGCTCAGACTGTCCGCAATAGGCGGAGAGAGGCTGGACTGCGGGCTTGAAGGCTTGTTGTAAGGCAGGTCCTCACCAGACATTACCGGCAACAACGTCGCTTATGGGCACAAACCCACCGTCGCTGGACCAGAGAGGACTGGCAAAAAGTGCTCTTCAGTGACGAGTCGTGGTTTCGTCTCACCAGGGGTGATGGTCAGATTTGCGTTTATCGTCGAAGGAATGAGCGTTACACCGAGGCCAGTACTCTGGAGCGGGATCGATTTGGAGGTGGAGGGTCTGTCATGGTCTGGGGCGGTGTGTCACAGCATCATCGGACTGAGCTCGTTGTCATTGCAGGCAATCTCAACGCTGTGCGTTACAGGGAAGACAACCTCCTCCCTCATGTGGTACCCTTCCTGCAGGCTCATCCTGACATGATCCTCCAGTATGACAATGCCACCAGCCATACTGCTCATTCTGTGCTTGATTTCCTGCAAGACAGGAATGTCAGTGTTCTGCCATGGCCAGAAATGTCCGGGAACTTGCAGGTGCCTTGGTGGAAGAGTGGGGTAACATCTCACAGCAAGAACTGGCAAATCTGGTGCAGTCCATGAGGAGGAGGTGCTCAGCAGTACTTAGTATCTGGTGTGGCCACCAGCTGCATTGACTGTTACTTTAGATTTTGACCCCCCCTTTGTTCAGGGACACATTATTCAATTTCTGTTAGTCACATGTCTGTGGAACTTGTTCAGTTTATGCCTCAGTTGTTGAATATTATGTTCATACAAATATTTACACATGTTAAGTTTGCTGAAAATAAACGCAGTTGACAGTGAGAGGAAGTTTTTTTTGCTGTGTATGTATATATATATATATATATATATATATATATATATATATATATATATATATATATATATATATATATATATATATATATATATATATATATATATATATATATATATATATATAGAATAAACAACAAGTGGGACACAATCATGAAGTGGAACGACATTTATTGGATATTTCAAACTTTTTTAACAAATCAAAAACTGAAAAATTGGGCGTGCAAAATTATTCAGCCCCCTTAAGTTAATACTTTGTAGCGCCACCTTTTGCTGCGATTACAGCTGTAAGTCGCTTGGGGTATGTCTCTATCAGTTTTGCACACCGAGAGACTGACATTTTTTCCCATTCCTCCTTGCAAAACAGCTCGAGCTCAGTGAGGTTGGATGGAGAGCATTTGTGAACAGCAGTTTTCAGTTCTTTCCACAGATTCTCGATTGGATTCAGGTCTGGACTTTGACTTGGCCATTCTAACACCTGGATATGTTTATTTTTGAACCATTCCATTGTAGATTTTGCTTTATGTTTTGGATCATTGTCTTGTTGGAAGACAAATCTCCGTCCCAGTCTCAGGTCTTTTGCAGACTCCATCAGGTTTTCTTCCAGAATGGTCCTGTATTTGGCTCCATCAATCTTCCCATCAATTTTAACCATCTTCCCTGTCCCTGCTGAAGAAAAGCAGGCCCAAACCATAATGCTGCCACCACCATGTTTGACAGTGGGGATAGGGAGTTTAGGGTGATGAGCTGTGTTGCTTTTACGCCAAACATAACGTTTTGCATTGTTGCCAAAAAGTTCAATTTTGGTGTCATCTAACCAGAGCACCTTCTTCCACATGTTTGGTGTGTCTCCCAGGTGGCTTGTGGCAAACTTTAAACGATATAAACTTTATGTATACATAAATACATACATACATATACAGTGGGAGACTCTGTCCATAGGACAACAATCAGTCGTATATTGCACAAATATATATATATATATATATATAGATATATATACGCACACATAAATATAAATACACACATACAGTTGAAGTCGGAAGTTTACATACACCTTAGCCAAATACATTTAAACTCAGTTCAGTTAGGATCACCACTTTATTTTAAAAATGTGCAATGTCAGAATAATAGTAGAGAGAATGATTTATTTCAGCTTTTATTTATTTCATCACATTCTCAGTGGGTCAGAAGTTTACATACACTCAATTAGTATTTGCTAGCATTGCCTTTAAATTGTTTAACTTGGGTCAAACGTTTCGGTTAGCCTTCCACAAGCTTCCCACAATAAGTTGGGTGAATTTTGGCCCATTCCTCCTGACAGAGCTGGTGTTACTGAGTCAGGTTTGTAGGCCTCCTTGCTCGCACACGCTTTTTCAGTTCTGCTCACAACATTTCTACAGGATTGAGGTTAGGGCTTTGTGATGTCCACTCCAATACCTTGACTTTGTTGCCCTTAAGCTGTTTTGCCACAACTTTGGAAGTATGCTTGGGGTCATTGCCCATTTGGAAGACCCATTTGCGACCAAGCTTTAACTTCATGACTGATGTCTTGAGATGTTGCTTCAATATATCCACATAATTTTCCTACTTTATGAAGCCATCTATTTTGTGAAGTGCACCAGCCCCTCTTGCAGCAAAGCACCCTCACAACATGATGCTGCCACCCCCGTGCTTCACGGTTGCGATGGCGTTCTTCAGCTTGCAAGCATCCCTCTTTTTCCTCCAAACATAACGATGGTCATTATGGCCAAACAGTTATATTTTTGTTTCATCAGACCAGAGGACATTTCTCCAAAAAGTAAGGTCTTTGTCCCCATGTGCCATTTGCAAACCGTAGTCTGGCTTTTTATGGCGGTTTTGGAGCAGTGGCTTCTTCCTTGCAGAGCGGCCTTTCAGGTTATGTTGATATAGGACTCATTTTACTCTGGATAGAGATACTTTTGTACCTTTTTCCTCCAGCATCTTCACAAGGTCCTTTGCTGTTGTTCTGGGATTGATTTGCACTTTTCGCACCAAAGTACGTTCATCTCTAAGAGACTAAAGAGATTTCTGCGTGGTCCCATGGTGTTTATACTTGTGTGCTATTGTTTGTATAGAATGTGGTACCTTCAAGCGTTTGGAAATTGCTCCCAAGGATGAACCAGACATGTGGAGGTCTACAATTTTTTTTCTGAGTTCTTGGCTGATTTCTTTTGATTTTCCCACAATGTCAAGAAAGAGGCACTGAGTTTGAAGGTAGGCCTTGAAGTACATCCACAGGTATATCTCCAATTGACTCAAATTATGTCAATTAGCCTATCAGAAGCTTCTACAGCCATGACATCATTTACTGGAATTTTCCAAGCTGTTTAAAGGCACAGTCAACGTAGTATATGTAAACTTCTGACCCACAGGAATTGTGATACAGTGAATTAGAAGTGAAATAATCTGTCTGTTAACAATTGTTGGAAAAATGACTCATGTCATGCACAAAGTAGATGTCCTAACCGACTTGCTAAAACTGTAGTTGGTTATCAAGAAATTTGTGGAGTAGTTGAAAAACGAGTTTTAATTAATCCAATCTAAGTGTATGTTAACTTCAACTGTGTGTGTGTGTATATATATATATATATATATATATATATATATATACTGCCTAAAAAATAAAGGGAACACTAAAATAAAACATCCTAGATCAGAATGAATGAAATATTCTTATTAAATACTTTTTTCTTTACATAGTTGAATGTGCTGACAACAAAATCACACAAAAATGATCAATGGAAATCAAATTTATCAACCCATGGAGGTCTGGATTTGGAGTCACACTCAAAATTAAAGTGGAAAACCACACTACAGGCTGATCCAACTTTGATGTAATGTCCTTAAAACAAGTCAAAATGAGGCTCAGTAGTGTGTGTGGCTTCCACGTGCCTGTATGACCTCCCTACAACGCCTGGGCATGCTCCTGATGAGGTGGCGGATGGTCTCCTGAGGGATCTCCTCCCAGACCTGGACAAAAGCATCCGCCAACTCCTAGACAGTCTGTGGAGTTAGTGGATGGAGCAAGACATGATGTCCCAGATGTGCTCAATTGGATTCAGGTCTGGGGAACGGGCGGGCCAGTCCATAGCATCAATGCCTTCCTCTTGCAGGAACTGCTGACACACTCCAGCCACATGAGCTCTAGCATTGTCTTGCATTAGGAGGAACCCAGGGCCAACCGGACCAGCATATGGTCTCACAAGGGGTCTGAGGATCTCATCTCGGTACCTAATGACAGTCAGGCTACCTCTGGCGAGCACATGAGGGCTGTGCGGCCCCCCAAAGAAATGCCACCCCACACCATGACTGACCCACCGCCAAACTGGTCATGCTGGAGGATGTTGCAGGCAGCAGAATGTTCTCCACGGCGTCACCAGACTGTCACATGTGCTCAGTGTGAACCTGCTTTCATCTGTGAAGAGCACAGGGCGCCAGTGGCGAATTTGCCAATCTTGGTGTTCTCTGGCAAATGCCAAACGTCCTGCACGATGTTGGGCTGTAAGCACAACCCCCACCTGTGGACGTCGGGCCCTCATACCACCCTCATGGAGTCTGTTTCTGACCTTTTGAGCAGACACATGCACATTTGTGGCCTGCTGGAGGTCATTTTGCAGGGCTCTGGCAGTGCTCCTCCTGCTTCTCCTTGCACAAAGGCGGAGGGAGCGGTCCTGCTGCTGGGTTGTTGCCCTCCTACGGCCTCCTCCACGTCTCCTGATGTACTGGCCTGTCTCCTGGTAGCGCCTCCATGCTCTGGACACTATGCTGACAGACACAGCAAACCTTCTTGCCACAGCTCGCATTGATGTGCCATCCTGGATGAGCTGCACTACCTGAACCACTTGTGTGGGTTGTAGACTCCGTCTCATGCTACCACTAGAGTGAAAGCACCACCAGCATTCAAAAGTGACCAAAACATCAGCCAGGAAGCATAGGAACTGAGAAGTGGTCTGTGGTCACCACCTGCAGAACCACTCCTTTATTGGGGGTGTCTTGCTAATTGCCTATAATTTCCACCTGTTGTCTATCCCATTTGCACAACAGCATGTGAAATTTATTGTCAATCAGTGTTGCTTCCTAAGTGGACAGTTTGATTTCACAGAAGTGTGATTGACTTGGAGTTACATTGTGTTTTTTCAGTGTTCCCTTTATTTTTTTGAGCAGTGTATATATATATATATATATATATATATATATATATATATATATATATATATATATATATATATATATATATATATATATATATATATATATATATATATATATATATATATATATATATATATGTGCATTCAGAAGTTGCATTTTTGTCCATCCCCAGTTTTATAATTGGAATGTGATACAAAACTAGGCAATGATGTGCTTTAGGACCATGCGGATACCTCTGAGCGATTGGGTGAGCTGTTGAGTGTTTTTCCAACTGGATAAAAAAAACTTCTGTCCCCCCACTTCTAAAAGAAGTTGCTCCCCTGTGTATATATATATATTTTAGTAATAGATGTGGACAGCTTTATATTTTCACTGAAATATAATTGCGCCTCCATGTTCAGTGCTTAGTAAAGGTGGTATTTCTAACAGCAGGTCAATGTGGAACACACAGCCACTCCACATACCAGCTGTCCCGTTTATCAGCATGGCTTTATGCCTGGTAGTCACTGCCACTTCCCCCCTTCAGACCCATATGTGTGTGTGTGGGGGTGGGGGGTGGGGGGGTTGTTATGACTCACACACACACATACCTCACACGTCTGTCCAGATATAACGAAACGTGGGGCGAGTCCATTAATATCCCTGACACGGTTGTTTCTACACCGTCATCGAGTTCCAGAGGCACTTGACTGAGTGGAATTCCAGAACGTGAAACCTGATAATGTCTCTCTGCTTGAATAGGAAAGACTAAATAGGATATTGAGATGTACAGTAAAAACATTTGATTACATTTGTAATCATTTGTAATCTGCAGTGGCCTACAGCACTCCTTGCAATGCTCCATTATGTAACGTAGTTCAGTAAGGTTGGAGGTGAAATCAGAGGACAGTGTTTTCAGTGGCAATGAGTGTGAAGTTTCTCATCCTGGAAAAGCCTCATCTTCTCTCCCCTTTCCCTCCATCTCTCTCCCCTTTCCCTCCATCTCTCCCTCCTTCTCTCTCCCTCACCCTGTCTCTTCCCCCACCCCGACACTCCCCTACAGGAGCATGCCTTTGAGAGCAGTCAGAAGTACAAGGAGGGGAAGTTCATCATCGAGCTGGCCCACATGATCAAGGACAACGGCTGGGACTGAAAGACGAAGCGCCATCCGTGACTCGGTTTGGGGTTGAATGGGGGTGGATGGGAGGGAAGGATCCGAGTGTGTGGGTGAGTGTGCGACTTTGATTTACCATGGACCTCTGTCCTCCCCTCCTGATGACACACCAGCAGCCTCCAGGGTGGAGGTAGTAGGGGAGTGTGTGTGTGTGGCTGTAGTAGCAGCCTGACCTGCCTCTCTGGGTTCTGTGTGTGTCTGGACTGGAGGAGGATGTCATTGGGGATAGATGGACACCACCAGACACACGCACAATGGCAAGCAAACACACACACACACACACACAAACAAACAAACAAACAAACAAACAAACATGCATGTCCCAGACCAACATCCCAGCCTGATGTGTAGCTCTTCAGATGGAGAGCCAGGCCAAAGCCAGTGTTGTTGTGTTACTATCTATGTTAGGGCTGGCTGGCCTGCAGTGTGAGGAGAGACCAGGCCCTGGCAGGGTCAGTAGCCTTGGGTTAAAGAGTTAATGGAAGCTCTCGTCTGTATGTGAATGAGATGGCCTAAAATGATTATCCCCAAATCCATCGGATCTAATTCACCCAATGCCGTGCCAGTTGGGACAGTGATGAGGCCTCTGGGGGCTGGGTGAGGGAAGGGTTAAGGGAAGGAGGATGAGAGAGAGGGCAGGTCCTGATTCTGGATTCTAGTCCACCCTGGTTGTGAGGTTGTAGTAGCAGCTGGTTGCACAGCTGTGTGATCCACTCTAGGTTTCAGCGGCAGCAGTTGTTGTTGTGAGAGTCAGGATGATAGGGAGTGTGGAGGATTTAAGTCTAAACTCTGAGAAGAATCTGCTCAGTCAGTGTTTCGTCTTTCTCCATCATCCGTAGATGCCTGAAATCATGTCTTGTGATGTTTGGATCCTTCATGTGTTGTGTCTGATGTAAGTCAGGATACATCTACCGTCACCACTATGGATTAAATTGAACATCTTTGACTTTTGAAGCTCTGACTTGAACAGGCTTGGAGATTGGTTCTAGTGGTTTGGCCACTGAAGCAGTTAGGATGTGGAGGCCTTTAGGAGATGCTTTTATGACGTTCTGAAAGGTTGATGTTCTGAAGCTTTCTTTCAGTCTGGGATGACAATAGCAGTTCATAGATTGTTACACACACTAATTTACTACCTGGCCCTCACTTAAAACACTGAACAGCAAAGCTGTACAGTGGACCTGTGGATTTTCTGAACAGAAGCCAACTAAGCAACACAACTAATCAAACTAACGTCCCTGGTTTCCACGGCAACCGACTGGTAGTCGAGACTTCCAATCAGAGGCTGTAGACGTCCCTAGCACAACCAAAGAACCCACCCATCTACCATAAATTGACCAAACACACACACACAATATATATAAAAAATGTTTGCTTGGGTCAAAATGTTGCCAAACGTGGGGTTGAGAATTGTTGTTAAAAGCCAAGGTTATGGATAGCCTTTCTCTTTTTGTGATATAATGCATTATGATTTTTGTAAATGACAGATCTTAATATACAGTGCCTTCGGGAAAATATTCAGACCCCTAGACTTTTCCCACATTTTGTTAGGTTCCAGCCTTATTCTAAAATGGATTACATTGTTTCCCCCCCTCATCAATCTACACACAATATCCCATAATGACAAAGCAAAAAGAGGTTTTTAGACATAGCTAATTTATTGAAAAATAAATAAAAATACATTTTACAAAAGTATTCAGACCCTTTACTCAGTACTTTGTTGAAGCACCTTTTGGCAGGGATTACAGCCTCGAGTCTTCTTGGATGTGACGCTACAAGCTTGGCACACCTGTATTTGGGGAGTTAATCCCATTATTCTCTGCAGATCTTTCAAGCTATGTCAGGTTTGATGGGGAGCTTTGCTGCACAGCTATTTCCAGGTCTCTCCAGAGACGTTCGATCAGGTTTAAGTTCAGGATCTAGCTGGGCCACTCAAGGACATTGAGACTTGTCCCGAAACGTTGTCTTGGCTGTGTGCTTAGGGTCGTTGTCCTGTTGGATGGTGAACCTTTGCCCCAGTCTGATGTCCTGAGCACTCTGGAGCAGGTTTCACCAAGGATCTCTCTGTACTTTGCTCCGTTCAGCTTTGCCTCGACCCTGACTAGTCTCTCAGTCCCTGCCGCTGAAAAACATGCCCGCAGCATGATTCTGCCACCACCATGCTTCACCGTAGGGATGGTGCCAGGTTTCATCAGACCAGAGAATCTTGTTTCTCATGGTCTCTGAGAGTCCTTTACATGCCTTTTGGCAAACTCCAAGCGGGCTGTTGTGTTTTTTACTGAGGACTGGGTCCTTCTGGCCACTCTACCGTAAAGGCCTGATTGGTGGAGTGCTGCAGAGATGGTTGTCTTTCTGGAAAGTTCTCCCATCTCCGCAGAAGAACTCTAGAGCTCTGTCTGTGACTATCGGGTTCTTGGTCACCTCCCTGACCAAGGCCCTTCTCCCCCGATTGCTCAGTTTGTCTGGGGAACCAGCTCTAGGAAGAGTCTCGGTGGTTCCAAACTTCTTCCATTTAAGAATGATGGAGGCACTGTGTTATTGGGGACCTTCAATGCTGCAGAAATGTTTTGGTACCCTTCCCCAGATCTGTGCCTTGACACATTCTTGTCTCTGCGCTCTATGGACAATTCCTTCAACCTCATGGCTTGGTTTTTGCTCTGAAATGCACTGTCAATTGTGGGACCTTTATATATAGACAGGTGTGTGCCTTTCCAAATCATGTCCAATGAATGGAATTTACCACAGGTGGACTCCAATCAAGTTGTAGAAACATCTCAAGGATGATCAATGGAAACAGGATGCACCTGAGCTCAATTTCGAGTCTCAAGGCAAAGGGTCTGAATACTTATATAAATAAGGTATTTCTGTTTTGTATTTTTTTATAAATTAGCAAAACTCTAACCTTTTTTTGCTTTGTCATTATGGGGTATTGTGTGTAGATTGCTGAGGATTTGTACAAATTTAATCAATTTTAGAATAAGGCTGTAATTTAACAAAATGTGGAAAAAGTCAAGGGGTCTGAATACTTTCCGAAGGCACTGTATACATAAATTATAATATATGTAAATTTGTCTGTGTTACTAAATGTAAATAGTAATATGTATTGTCTCTTATCTATGATCGTCATATGATTTGGATACTTGCCATGCTTTCTCTGGTATAGCCCTCGTCGGTTGAACAATATTTACTACTTTTTTACTCTTTGAAAATGTTTCAATTTTAGTGTCTTTTGTAAAAGGAGGAGATAGGAGTGACAATATCATCGGAACTTGGTCAATTAAAGCATCACCTTGATACCTGTATTGGATGTGTTCTGCGTGCTATGTTGGTCTTGAATATACCACCATATGGTATTAAGTATCAGGGTCCATGTTCCTTCTGTATAGAACAGAATATGATAGTGACAGAATATGATAGCCTAAGTATAGACCAGAGCTATATATATATATATATATATATATATATAGCTCTGGTATATATATACACAGCCATATACAATAGCCTACATCTCGTGTATATATATTGTATATGGCTGTATATATAGCTCTGGTCTGTCCTTAGCCTATGTCACTATCATATTCTATGCTGATACACTGAACATATACAGTACCAGATAAAAGATTGGACACCCCTAGTCATTTTAGGGTCTTTCTACATTGTAGAATAATAGTGAAGACATAAACTATGGAAACACATGGAATCATGCAGTAACTAAAAAAAAGTGTTAAACTAATCAAAATATATTTTATATTTGAGATTCTTCAAAGTAGCCACCTTTGACAGCTTTGCGCACTCTTGGCATTGTGTGTTATTTCATCGTTTTGATGTCGTCTTCACTATTATTCTACAATGTAGAAAATAGTAAAAATAGAGAAAAACCCTTGAATGAGTAGCTGTGTCCAATCTTTTGACCGGTACTATATATATTTTTTTATCCAGTCGGATAAACACTCCAAACAGCCTACCCAACTGCTCGGAGGTGGCCGCATGGTCCTAAAGCACACTGTTGCCTCGTTTTGTATCACATTCCAATGATAAAACTCCAGGGGACAAAAATGCAATTAAAGAATTTATGGGGGGAGACATGTCCCCCCGTCCCCAGTGAAAGTTGCACCCCTGGTAGTAGGCAACACAGTATCTTCACGAAGGCTGTGTGAGTGATACAGTATGGCTCACGTACTTACAGTTCTGGGCTAATAGCTGACAAGCGCAATTGCTGCCACAGGTTAAACTAAGCAGCACGTGGGTGACCCAAATGCCTTGTGCTTCCTTTCTTTATTCATAGTACAGAATAACTATCCGTTTGTTTCATAACGCCATATTTATGGCCCATTGGTCTGAGGGTGTAAAGGCCAGGTCCAGACAGACAGACGGTGCACAACACCAGCTCCTACCACCGTGCCACAGCTCCACAAAATAGCCTGCGCGGTTGCTAAGAGATAGGGCCCAATGAAAACATAGCAACATCTGCTGTAATGATCTAAGAGAGGCGGACCGGCCGGGCAGCGGAGCCCCTTCTCAGCCTGGCACCAAGCCTCCCCTGGAAACCCACCTCCAGGGGAGACAAGTTGGAAGGGGAAGGAGAGAGAGGCGATGGAGAAGAGAGTGAAAGGAGAGGGATAGCGAGGGAGAAGGGAGGGAGGAAAAGCATAGGAGAGGGAGAGTGAGAAAGGAGGGTCTAGGTAAGAGATATACAGAAACAGACAATTTGCAGGTGTGACATCAGCCTACACACTCTCCCCTAAAATCTGTTCCCGTTTCAACTAAAACAGCATGGGTTGAGCTAAAATAATCACATTTGCTTTTGATGAGGCTTGAAGTGGTTATGTAGCCAGTCCTCAGAGCTGCTATAGATAAGGTGAAGCTGCCATTGTTTTTACACTATTTATATGTATCTACATATAAATATATTGCTGCAAAGAAATCTCTACTAAAGTACAAGCAATGGACATTAGACCGGTGGAAATCTGTCCTTAAGTCTGATGAGTCCAAATTTGAGTTTTTTGGTTCCAACCACCATGTCTTATATAGATCCCTCCCACTTCTAAAACCAAAGTTGTACCCCTGCCTACTACACATACTGTACCACCCAATTACAGAAAGAGGATGCACACATCTGAAGAGGTTGAATGAATGATTGGACTTGTTCATTCATATCATTGTGTGATCATCACTTCCCCCGATCATCCCGTCAATCAGCCAGTCTTCTCCGTACAGACCACAGCCAATGCAGAGGGCGAGTTAGGACTCGCTTCCTGACATTTCACTGCTCCTACTGTTTCCCTGCCCCGGCCTGAGGACAGAAACCAACCCACATAGACTATCTATAGCAGAGAAAGAAAACACAATGAATGTAGTTTACCCTTCTACTTATTCATTGCCTTGATCGTTTGCGTCTTCTTTCAGCCGTACAAGGCTTCACGACAAACCCACAAGCGTCAAATCATCTTTCTGTGAACAGATTGAGAAACAACACTCAAAACGGTCCTATGCCTGTGAACTGTGACTAGAGCTGTTGCTGGTAACTTTCCCTCGGTTCTTCTTAAAGATGTATGGTTTTCATTGGGAGTTTATAAAAACGAACAGCAACACTGCCTCCCTACTTGTTAAAGAGTATATTGGTGTGATATCTCACCATAAGGAACTCACCAGGGACTCGGCTAACCTCTAAAAGCTGTCCAGTGAACAGGAGGCACTCCGTCTCAGTCTGTGTTGGTGAAAACATCATCGCCCCTGAGAAAGCAGCATCATTTGCTGTTTTGTTTGTTTGCTTTCAAGAACCACAGCCCTTAGAGGAGAGACGGCTCTTTATTTTATTGTCCAGTGACCTCATGTCACTGGACATTTACTGAAGAGTCTCTTAAAGAGATACTTCAGGATTTTTTTCAAGTCCCCTGAGACAGATGAACTTGTGGATACAATTTCTGCGTCCAGTATGAAGGAAGTTACCATTGGCTTGCGAAACTGCCTCTAACTATGCACAATGACTTTTGTTCAATGTGCAAGGCAAGCAAAAACAATGTAATCAAAAGACCTCCAGTGAGGCAGGCTGGGTTTGATCATAGTTTATTGTTCCTATGGCTGACACCCTTATTCACACAAACATTGAACAGTGATTACATTCACATGGCCTGGCTTCACAATAAGGGCTCCTTTTTAGGGCTTTAACCCTGTAAAGGCACACAAAGACTACAGCAACTCCTGGCTCCAAGTAGAGGAAAAGGTCAACTCTACAATAAAGTCTTGTGACACAGCTAGACAAAAATACTTTTACCTGGTCAGGTCATGTGGTCAGGAAAAAAACTCCTGACTGATAACACGCATCCTGTAAATGAGCTAGCATGTGATGGTTAATTAGACTCCATCTTATATTGGGATTCTGCACGTGCTGTTAAGGGCGTTGCTCTACTGTCATTGTCCAGTTTTCCTCAGTGGGATATATCGTTTCTCTCATATACACAAAGCACTATGCAACAGAACCAGAGTCACTATCTGATAAATAAAATATGATAAAATGACCCAGACCTTATTTACTTCAGATGACAAAAAAACAACCCTGTCAAGATCAACATCTGTGATGACAGCAACTAGGGAGCATCTGAATGGATGTGTTGTTTGTTTAGGACATGGGGTCCATCCAGGCATCATGACGAGACCCTCAGTCGGAGTATAGTGGGAGAGCTCTCTCGATTTTTTATAGAGCCTAGCGCCTGCTCAGCTCCCAACCAACCGCAGGGAACTAAAAATAGCTCAGCCTCTCTTGGAGCCATGCATCACACCTCCCCGTCCACCTCCCCCTCCCTGCTTGTAATGGATTAGAGAACACAACACAGCATAAGCCTACAACACAAATCAGCCAAACAACAGCTGAGCAAACAGCATCCTCCACAGTGTTGTACAGGACATTAATAATGAACAATTGAAAACGACTGTATACATTGGGTAAACGCTGGTTAATATATATATATATTTTTAAAGGAATATAGACACTGTGGTGTGTGTGTGTCTGGTCAGATGTCTTCGCTGGGTGCTCAGGTCTGGTCTCAGGTAGGAAGAGGACACAGATCAGCCATAGCTGAGGCCTACAGTACCAGTACAGTACCAGTGCAGTACCAGTACAGTGCTCAGAGAAAGGAAATGTAGTGCCTGACACCTGTTCACAAAGAATGGTACTGCACTGCTGTCTGTGTATACAGTATAGAAGTGTGTGGGAGATTGAAAAAAACTGATTCAGCAGTTAATGCAGGTTCAAATCCAATCTAATTGTTTGTTACATGCGCCAAATACAACAGGCGCAGTAGAACTTCCAGTGAAACGCTTACCTTACAAGCCCTTAACCAACAAGGCAGTTTAGAAAAATACATTAAAAAAATAAGAAATAAAAGTAACAAATCATTAAAGAGCAGCAGTAAAATAACAATAGCAAGGCTATATACAGGGGGTACCAGTACAGTCAGTGTGCGGGGCCACCAGTTAGTCGAGGTAATATGTACATGTAGGTAGAGTTATTAAAGTGACTATGCATCGATAATAACAGAGAGTAGCAGTAGAGTGAAATAGTCTGGGTAGCCATTTGATTAGCTGTTCAGGAGTCTTATGGCTTGGGGATAGAAGCTGTTTAAAAGCCTCTAGGACCCAGACTTGGCGCTCTGGTACCACTTGCTGTGCAGTAGCAGAGAGAACAGTCTATGACTAGGGTGGCTGGAGTCTGACAATTTTTAGGGCCTTCTTCTGACTTCCTCTGGTACAGAGGTCCTGGATTGGTGGAAGCTTGGCCCCGGTGCTGTACTGGGCTGTACGCACTACCCTCTGTAGTTCATCCTTTCCCCTCTAGATTAGAGATGGTTGTAATCTCCACATTTGTCTCAGATTATATACTTTGTTACACACGTAATTTCCACAGCTGGATACTGTGGTCTATTCCATGAGACAGAAATATAATGAATAGAGCAGACAGACACGATTCCCTGTTCTACATGACAGGTAACCTCACAGAAGCCTTGTGTTACAATAAGGAGTGGTGTTCAAAGAATGACGAAGACAAATGCTAAACGGCTGTACATAACTTTAACCAACAGTGTACTTTCATGGGCATTGATGTTGGCAGCAATGTCTTATTACATAGATGTCAAGGAATTGACTTGAATCAGGTATGTTTCTAGGTATTTGTAAACAGGCCTTTAATGAGTGGAAAAGAAAGCGGGATATTGGTGCATTAGTCTACTCTCAGATCAATGGGAGACAGTTAAAAGGACCACAACTTTGTTTTTCCATGCAAGAAATCAAATCAATACTTTCCACAAAGGCTCTAGCTGAACATTGAAAGAGGATATGTTCTTTCTCCAGTCTTACTGTTCATACTGTATACTATAGTATAGCAGTAACAATGGTTGCGATGGATGTTAATACTGTGTAAATACTATACCCCTACTATTCAAAACTGTGCTGAATCGATTGAGTGATATGAAAAGGTATGGTTTGACCCCCACCCCCCCACCCACCCACCTTTAGTCCCATTGTCTTGACATTAAACAAATGTGTTCCGTCCACAATTAATCACGCTTATATAACAGTATTACTGTACAACTCACACAGAAGGAACTTAGTTCATCTTGCTACATTAAACAATTATTAAATGTTAGACAATCCACTCTTGACCGTTCCTAACAGTACAGAGCCAGACATCCATCCTACAGCTCCTGTATCAATCACTATGATTAAAATGTTTCAGAATAATTCTCCCCAAGTGCATTACATCAAATAGAATCCTTAGAAAGAGTACATGATGAGATAACGTCCTAAAAGAGGAATGGGATGGGCCATCTGGAAATAACCCACGAGTCACTCAATCATTTGAATGATACATTTTCCTAATCACTTAAGGGTTTTAAACATTAAATATTCATGAACATTTCAAGGACTTTGAAAAAATGGTGGCAGCTTACCTTGATCAGTCTGCATTGAAGTGAGCAACAACAACAAAAACAAGCTTGTCATATTAAAGTTGAAATATTTAATTTTAAAAATGGGAACAATTATACGCAGATACATCGTTTTTAGTATATCATACAAAGACATTATTTAAATGTTATTGAGTACTGTGTGTTTCTCATCGACTACAGTGAGCGGCAGTTTGAAAGGCTGGCTGAGCTGGTTGGACTACAGGCACAAACCAAAGGGTGAGGGGTCAATAACCAGGAAGTACACGTTAAATCATCATTAAATACCCAGTGTCACAACTTTTTATATAAAACAACCAAAAGCAGAGCAGGATAATAAAACCTCAAAGGGACATTAAGACACGCAGGAAGACAAACTCAAAGAGCATCACACACAGAGACAGTATACTGTGATTAAACCAGATCAGGGTCCAAATAGGATTCATACATTTTTTTGAATACTTCTTGAATATCATTGCGTTTCATTGAGCCTGACTGGAGTGCCCGATGGGCGTGTTTTGAAGTACATTTGGGACTCTTTCATTGGTTCCATTGCACCAGGCAAGCTCAATCAAGCGCAGCTAAAGTATTTGAAAGGAAAACAAATACTGAATGAAACCCTACTAATCTAACTCATGGTGTACTCAACAACATACGATATTCCCATATCTTTTCATAAAGCCAGATTGAAGAGCAGTAGTGACCACTGGCAAGACAGGCGAGGAGAATTTATGATAGAGTCTCTAATGTGGTAGCTCTGCGGTGCAACACTGCCCTCTTGTGACAATGTAACATTTAACACAGGTCCAGGTATACCCTCCCTGTTTCAGTCTGTTTTCTTCCATTTGGTGCCTAATGAACACAGCCCAGGTGTTATTGCTACTGTAGACAGATGGAAGTTGTCGGTTTCCCTTTCTAGGCTTTACAGCTACGTCGTCTGGGGAAGCTGATAAGAACCCAGCAGTGTGGGTGTGTAGGGCTGCGTTACAATTCCCTGCCTTTCTGCTTATTACTTGTTCACTCCCACCAGATTTCTTACACAAGTCCATTCCTTTCAAATCAATAAAAGGGGTGGTGCCTCGGAGAAGAGTAAATTATCAGACGTCAGCTTATGGAAGTCCTTTTTCCAGCCACGCTAGACACCAAGAAGCCCAGAGCCACACAGCCAATTAACGGTCCAGCATGATCAGTGTCCTGTTCAATAGGACACTGCGTAGCATACCATTTAGAAAGTGGAAACGAGTGTTTCATATTGGACACGTTTAGGTACTACCTTTTCATCCGTGTTGTGCCTAATGAACACAACCAGGGGCTCAAAGCAGCCCCAGACATTCTCACACACACACACACACAACTTAATCTCTAGCTTCAACTCCAGCAACAGTCCTCTGGCTGCTCAGACACGCTACACTTGTGCCTTTAGCAAACCTAAACCCCATTAAATGGGTCGGGGCTTTTTGGTATCCACAGGGTAGTTGGGCGTCTAAACAGTCAACTCTAATAATAACAACAACAACAGTCATCATGGTCTTTAAAACAGGAGGCGAAAAGGCAGAAGTCCGTATCCCGGTGGGCGTATAGCTTAGATGGGGTGTGGGTTGGACTACTAGAGATGTAAAAGCTCACAGTGAGTGGAAAAAGAGGATCCAAGAGAAAATAAAAGTGGGGAGGCAGTGAGGGAGGGAAGGGGTTAGCTCTCCCTCTAACACAGGGTGCAAGTTAACAACCCCTACCACTTAGAATAACAACACAACCGTTTAGTGGGAGAAAAAAAACGCCTGTTTTCGTGGCACTGATGAGACATGGGTAGGCAGGTGGAGGGCAAGGGGTGGGGTCTATGTGGCAATCAGTCAAGTCTCCCTCTCATGAGGGATTGGCCCTTGTGCAATGCATTCCAGGATGTCTGGTTGTGAAGAACTTGTGCTCGCGGTGGGTCGCTCCACAGTCACACTGGTGGTGCTCCGACTGGGATAAAGTGAACCGTTGGAGAACTGAAATAAATACTTGGTAGAAGACAGAGGAACCATCAGCTGGTGTGGTATTTCTCAAGGGGCCCAGGCAGGTAGTCAATCCATCCCGCCGCTTTCCCTCCTCATCAATGTCCAATTAGAAGCAGCTGGAAACAAGATAATTTTTAAAAAGCACCTTTTTTATTTGGCTTTCATAAAAGATAAAAAATAAAGGGAAAGACCGAAGAGAGTGTATAAATGGGGCAAGAGGCAGAGCGAGAGAGAAGTTAGTCTTGTGGTTGGAGGAGAGGTGGGGAGCAGACCTCAACCTGTACCTGTGAGTAGAAAAGAGGGATATTAGACTGGGCTTCAACACAACCAATTATACACAATCGCTATTTCTGCCATAGTGCCTCTGCGTAATCACGTTGAGACACACATACGCACCTTCGTCCTCCTCCCCCCAGCCCTCGGCCAGCTCGTAGTGCTTCTTCCTTAGCTCCCCTAGACGCTCTCGCTCCTTCTGCAGCTTTGTCTCCAGCTCTAGAACAGAAACCTGACAACACACACAAAAACACGGTTTACTTAGACCTGTAACACACACACACACAGCCACCCCACATTGCTCTTACCTGTGAGTCCATCTCCTGCCTCTTGATCTGAGTGAGGGTCATACTGGAGAAATCCATGGTGTCTGAAGCACACAGTCATAGGAGGGAGAGAGATGGAGAAAAGAGAGAGAGAAAAGGGAGGGACATATGAAGAGAAAGGAGAGAGAAAGAAATTCAGCATTCGCTCACAAAACATTCAGTCACAATACATCTCACGTTGATCGCTCACTGTGTAAATCCACGGGCACGCTACTGTTAATCCACTCACCTTTCTCCTCGATCTGGGACTTCCCGGACTTGGTGGAGGCTACAACCCCGGCGGTGGCCTGTGTGACCCCTTTGGATGCCAGCTTCAGGCGGCCCAGGTTGGCGTTATCTTTGTCTGCCTTCACCTGCCCAACAGACCAGAGAGTGGATGGGTCACCAACGGGAATGGGTCACAGGTGTGTCTTAAACACATGTAGAGATATGGTTGACACACTGAGTGATAAGACCGATCTAACTTGGCATGTGTAGATCCGGTTGTGAGTGAGTGTCTCAGGCTTGCACGCACAAGCACAGAGTTTCAGTTACCACAAATCATTACATATAAGAAGTACCGTCTCACCTTGGATGCGGCCACCAGCTGTGCAGTGCTGGCTGCGATCTCATGCGAACACACCATCAGCTCTTCGTACTTGCCCTTGCCCTGCACCACCAGGTCTGCTGCATCTCTATGGGATATATTACGCAGAGCATTATGGGTACTGTAGTGCATCATGCTTCGAGTTCAACGGTTATAGGCTATACAGCACAGGGTGGAGTTTTTTTTCTGGTCAGGTCATGTAGTCAGGAAAATCTTCTGGCCTAAATGGGTGTATTCCAGAACACAATGGTGTTGTGGAGAGGTAACAACACTGCTGTGATACAAGGTTAAGTTAGAAGAGAAAGGGTGATACTACTTACACCATGACTGTGGCGCCCCAGCCCACGGCTTTGGAGGCTGAGATCAGGCCTTCCGTCCAGCGAGAGTTCTTGACATAGAAATCCTTCATGGATGCTGCCCCCTGGTGGAAAAAAGATTGTATTGGAATATACACTGAGTATACACTGAGTATACAAAGCATTAGGATCACCTGCTCTTTCCACGACAGACTGACCAGGGGAAAGCTATGATGATCCCTTATTGATGTCCCTTGTTAAATCCACTTCAATCAGAGTAGATGGAGGGGAGGAGACGGGTTAAAGGATTGTTAAGCCTTGAGACATGGATTGTGTCTGTGTGCCAGAGGGTGAGTGGGAAAGACAAAAAATGTAAGTGCCTTTGAATGGTGTATGGTAGTAGGGGCCTTTGAACAGTGTATGGTAGTAGGGGCCTTTGAACGGGGTATGGTAGTAGGGGCCTTTGAAGGGGGTATGGTAGTAGGGGCCTTTGAAGGGGGTATGGTAGTAGGGGCCTTTGAAGGGGGTATGGTAGTAGGGGCCTTTGAAGGGGGTATGGTAGTAGGGGCCTTTGAACGGGGTATGGTAGTAGGGGCCTTTGAAGGGGGTATGGTAGTAGGGGCCTTTGAACGGGGTATGGTAGTAGGGGCTTTTGAAGGGGGTATGGTAGTAGGGGCTTTTGAAGGGGGTATGGTAGTAGGGGCCTTTGAACAGTGTATGGTAGTAGGGGCCTTTGAACGGGGTATGGTAGTAGGGGCCTTTGAAGGGGGTATGGTAGTAGGGGCCTTTGAAGGGGGTATGGTAGTAGGGGCCTTGAACGGTGTATGGTAGTAGGGACCTTTGAAGGGGGTATGGTAGTAGGGGCCTTTGAACAGTGTATGGTAGTAGGGGCCTTTGAACGGGGTATGGTAGTAGGGACCTTTGAACGGGGTATGGTAGTAGGGACCTTTGAAGGGGGTATGGTAGTAGGGGCCTTTGAACAGTGTATGGTAGTAGGGACCTTTGAAGGGGGTATGGTAGTAGGGGCCTTTGAACAGTGTATGGTAGTAGGGGCCTTTGAAGGGGGTATGGTAGTAGGGGCCTTTGAACAGTGTATGGTAGTAGGGGCCTTTGAACAGTGTATGGTAGTAGGGGCCTTTGAAGGGGGTATGGTAGTAGGGGCCTTTGAAGGGGGTATGGTAGTAGGGGCCTTTGAAGGGGGTATGGTAGTAGGGACCTTTGAACGGGGTATGGTAGTAGGGGCCTTTGAACAGGGTATGGTAGTAGGGGCCTTTGAAGGGGGTATGGTAGTAGGGGCCTTTGAAGGGGGTATGGTAGTAGGGACCTTTGAACAGTGTATGGTAGTAGGGGCCTTTGAACGGGGTATGGTAGTAGGGGCCTTTGAAGGGGGTATGGTAGTAGGGACCTTTGAAGGGGGTATGGTAGTAGGGACCTTTGAAGGGGGTATGGTAGTAGGGACCTTTGAAGGGGGTATGGTAGTAGGGGCCTTTGAAGGGGGTATGGTAGTAGGGACCTTTGAAGGGGGTATGGTAGTAGGGGCCTTTGAACGGGGTATGGTAGTAGGGGCCTTTGAAGGGGGTATGGTAGTAGGGGCCTTTGAACAGTGTATGGTAGTAGGGGCCTTTGAAGGGGGTATGGTAGTAGGGGCCTTTGAACGGGGTATGGTAGTAGGGGCCTTTGAACAGTGTATGGTAGTAGGGGCCTTTGAACGGGGTATGGTAGTAGGGGCCTTTGAACAGGGTATGGTAGTAGGGGCCTTTGAAGGGGGTATGGTAGTAGGGGCCTTTGAAGGGGGTATGGTAGTAGGGACCTTTGAAGGGGGTATGGTAGTAGGGGCCTTGAACGGTGTATGGTAGTAGGGGCCTTTGAACAGGGTATGGTAGTAGGGGCCTTTGAAGGGGGTATGGTAGTAGGGGCTTTTGAAGGGGGTATGGTAGTAGGGGCCTTTGAAGGGGGTATGGTAGTAGGGGCCTTTGAAGGGGGTATGGTAGTAGGGGCCTTTGAAGGGGGTATGGTAGTAGGGGCCTTTGAAGGGGGTATGGTAGTAGGGGCCTTTGAAGGGGGTATGGTAGTAGGGGCTTTTGAAGGGGGTATGGTAGTAGGGGCCTTTGAAGGGGGTATGGTAGTAGGGGCCTTTGAAGGGGGTATGGTAGTAGGGGCCTTTGAAGGGGGTATGGTAGTAGGGGCCTTTGAAGGGGGTATGGTAGTAGGGGCCTTTGAAGGGGGTATGGTAGTAGGGGCCTTTGAAGGGGGTATGGTAGTAGGTACCAGGCGCACAAGTTTGAGCCATAACACCTTGAAGAAGAAAAAAAGCTTGAGGCATGGAATGCATAGATGGAACATGTCGGCCATATCTTTAGTGTACAATATGACGTTTCTCCCTCCACGTCAAGTGATAGTGGGAGCACTGAGCAGAAGCTACATTGGCAGCAGAGAAGGCAGCAGCTACATAAAACAAAATACAGCACATGTGCATAAATGGCCATATCAATAGACCCGGCAAGTCAGGTTCCAGAAAAGCCGGAACAGCAGCCACTGTGTCCGTATATTATATTATTATGCACATATGATAGGTTTCTGTTTCTCACTCTGCCACTCTCCACAATGTCCCTTTGCAGATCTTTGGAAGACAGCACGAGCACTTTGATGGCCTGCATCAGGTCTGTACAGGAGGCCAGGATCCTATGTGGGGCGATAGAGGACACATTCGTTCAGCATCTCCACTGCGCAACACATCTTGATATGTTTCACTCATTTGAAAGTTATGCGATTCTCAAAGCCAGGGTTGTGTTTATTAGGGCACGCGATGAAAACAATGTAAAAGGGGATGAAAAAAAAATTGCGTTTCTTACTGGACATGTTCAGGGAGTCCCTCCCTGTTTCAGTCCGTTTTCTTCCATTCGGTGCCAAATGAACACAACCCAGGAGTGGGAGACTCACCTCTCGTTGACCTCCATCTTCACCCCTGTGTCGACAGCACGCGACTTGTCGAGCATGTCCTGTCAATAGTATACAATAGAGGAAATTAGACACCTTTTGGTTGGTACTACTGTAAAATGAAACCAGAGGATTCTTTTCCCACACACATTTCTGTTTTAGTTTGGGTCTTCCTTGGTGATACACACACACACACCCATACACACGTTGAGCTGGTTACCTCTATCCTGGCAGCTGCTGACTCCACGGCGGCCGATGTGGCGGCCATTTCCTGCTCCACCAGATCTCCCAGCTCCCCCTGCTGCAGCTCCAGACCCCGAGGACGCAGTTTCTACAGACCAGAGAGAGGGAGATAAGAGAAAAAGAGAGGGGGCATTGGATGTTGTTTTTAATGGTCCCCCTAGATGCTGTCAGTTTGACATTTCGGCAAAATATTTTTAAAGGACATAGGTCAGTTCCCCCTCCCTGTGCCCAAGTTCAACTTCTATCATAAGCAGGGTTGTGACCTCTCCTCCACAGGTCACATACTTCGTTGAAAGGATATGAGGCACTGAGACTCATCTTATCATGATGACATCCCCTGGTTTAAATGTGCACAAATAGGCATTATGAAGAAGTTGAGGTTCTCAGAATGATTGCAGGGTGTGGACTTGTGGTAAATTTAGTAGACCTAGAGTACCAGTCAAAAGTTTGGACACACCTACCCATTCAAGGGTTTGTATTATTTTCTACATTGTAGAATAATAGTTAAGACATAAAAACTAGGAAATAACACCTATGGAATCATGTAGTGACCAAAAACGTGTTAAACAAAACAAAATTGTTTTGTTGTTTTGATAGTCCCACTAAGTGTAAACCAGATGGATGGCGTATCGCTGCAGAATGCTGTGGTAGCCATGCTGGTTAAGTGTGCCTTGAGTTCTAAATAAATCAGACAGTGTCACTAGCAAAGCACCATCACACAAAGCACCATCACACATCCTCCAAGCTTCATGGTGGGAACCACACATGTAGAGATCATCCATTCACCTACTCTACTTCTCGCATGGCGTTTGGAACCAAGAATTTGAACTCATCAGACCAAAGGACAGATTTCCACCGGTCTAATGTTCATTGCTCGTGTTTCTTGGCCCAAGCAAGTCTCTTCTTCTTATTGGTGTGCTTTCGTAGTCGTTTCTTTGCAACAATTCAACCATGAAGGCCTGATTCATGCAATCTCCTCTGAACAGTTGATGTTGCAATGTGTCTGTTACTTGAACTCTGAAGCATTTATTTGAGCTGCAATTTCTGAGGCTGGTAACTCAAATAAATGAATCCTCTGCAGCAGAGGTAACTCTGGGTCTTCCTTTCCTGTGGCGGTCCTCAGGAGAGTGCTTGATGGTTTTTGCGACTACACTTTCAGAGTCCGGATTGACTGACCTTCATGTCTTAAAGTCGTTGCTCTTTGCTTATTTGAGCTGTTCTTGCCATAATATGGACTTGGTCTTTTACCAAATAGGGCTATCTTCTGTATACCACCCCTACCTTGTCACAACACAAAAAATTGGTTCAAACGCATTAAGAAGGAAAGAAATTCCACAAATGAACTTTTAAGAAGGCACACCAGTCAATTGAAATGCATTCCAGGTGATTACCTCATGAAGCTGGTTGAGAGGATGCCAAGAGTGTGTAAAGCAGTCATCAAAGCAAAGGATGGCTACTTTGAAGAATCTCAAATATACAATATAACACTTTTTTGGTTACTACATGATTCCATACGTGTTATTTCATAGTTCTGGTGTCTTCACTACTATTCTACAATGTAGAAAATAGTACAAATAAAGAGAAACCATTGAATGAGTATCTGGTGTCCAAACTTTTGACTGGTACTGTAGGTAACAGGAGTTTGCAGGTCAGGTATGTCACAACCGTATGTCACAACCGTGTCAGTGAATTTCACAACCAGAGAGTGGCAGGCCAGAGAGTGGACAGCAGCACTAATTCTTCACATAAAGCTTTATATCATAAAACTTCCAAGGGGCAAACAAGAGCCCATGTCTAAGACATAAAACAAACGCCGGTGGACACCAGTCCCCAACAAATGCTGGGACCTAACCAGTGGTCTATTGACATTTCTTTAGGTGCCGGATCGCAAAATAAAAACAAATAAATGTCATCATTTCTCAATCAAAGTTTGTCCTGCAGTAGATCATTGAATAATACCATATTAAAATATGCAGAAATGCATCCTCTATGCAACATCTGCCTATGCCTACACATATTGGCTCAAATAAATATTCACAAATACCAAATTAGGCCAACCACTTGATCTCAATCAGTTTCGTGGGAATAGGCATTTAGATCTACTTGAATGTTGTAACTAACTACTGTTTGAACAAATTTAACGTGCCCTCCATTATTACCAAGACAATAAACATGGGAGTTTGCTCCTCATCCCCATAACTGATTGAGTAAGTACGGTTAGGACATACCCAAATTCTTCCATAAAATGGTGAGTTGGGGACCAGATCTGCACTCCTAATCATCCAGATTCCAGCTAAGATTCAAGCTACACCAACGTTCACCATGGACAGAAAAGGCCTGGTCTGCTCTGTCCTCCAGTTGCTGTCCCTGGTCCAAGTCTCTTCAATCAATCAATGACCTGAGAACCATAGAGTTGGGCAACAGCTATACACGTCACGGCCTCAAGCTGCTCTACTGGGTCGCTCAACAGCTGACCACCAACGGCCGCACAGACGCACATGTCTGTTGGTTGACGCATATCTGAAGTGCTTTGACAGGCTGGTCATTGCTCAAATCAACACCATTATCCCAGAAACCCTAGACCCTCTCCAATTTGCATACTGCCCTAACAGATCCACAGATGATGCAATCTCTATTGCACTCCACACTGCCCTTTCCCACCTGGACAAAAGGAACACCTATGTGAGAATGCTATTCATTGACTACAGCTCAGCGTTCAACACCATAGTGCCCTCAAAGCTCATCACTAAGCTAAGGACCCTGGGACTAAACACCTCCATCTGCAACTGGATCCTGGACTTCCTAAACAGGCCACCCCCAGGTGGTAAGGGTAGGTAACAACACATCCGCCACGCTGATGCTCAACACAGGGGCCCGTGCTCAGTCCCCTCCTGTATTCCCTGTTCACTCATGACTACAAGGCCAGGCACGACTCCAACACCATCATTAAGTTTGCCGATGACACAACAGCGGTAGGCCTGATCACTGACAATGACGAGACAGCCTATAGGGAGGAGGTCAGAGACCTGGTCGTGTGGTGCCCTGACAACAACCTCTCCCTCAATGTGATCAAGACAAAGGAGATGATTGTGGACTACAAGAAAAGGAGGACCGAGCACACCCCCATTCTCATTGACAGGGCTGTAGTGGAGCAGGTTGAGAGCTTCAAGTTCCTTGGTGTCCACATCACCAACAAACTAACGTGAAGAGGGCATGACAAAACCTATTTCCCCTCGGGAGACTGAAAAGATTTGGCATGGGTCCTCAGATCCTCAAAAGGTTCTACAGCTGCACCATCGAGAGCATCCTGACTGGTTGCATCACTGCCTGGTATGGCAAATGCTCGGCCTCGGTTACACAACGTTACAGCAAGTGGTACCGGAGCGCCAAGTGTCGTGGCAGAATCAGAATTATTTAGGTAACATTTATAAATAAAATGTTTTATTTATTTTATGCTTATGTGAGATATGTCATTAGAATGTCTATTTTTGGATAATACTGTTGGCCGGTTGCAGTTATCTGTTCTCTGTCAGGGTTCAGTTACTTGGGCTGCAGAGAGGGGAGAGGTCAAGCTTGTCTTCATATGTAAACATATCTTTTAAACCATGTGAATGGATCGATTGAGGGGGAACCAATTATCTCTTGGCTCCACAATGTCTGTGTGCCAGTCACTGTGTCTCCGTGAGCTTGTCCAGAATGGGAGTGTCTAAAATGACAATTGATATATATCCTAATGTCTTGGTACTATGTTGTACCAAGAACGAGAAGTAGAACCTCATTTTAGGAGAGCAAACGGAACGATAATTTATAGCTAATGCTGTCTGGCTATGGGATACTCCTCTCTCAAGTAAAGTCTTCCTTTGAGATCTGTTATTCGTCATGTGAGTTGAGATGGGTGTGTCTTGGCTATAAATGATACTAAGAACTGTTTTGTAAGGACTCTCAGAGAATTCATTTATAGACACTGAATTGATCTGAGAGTCACAGGGTTGTGATGGAGCTCATATTATTAAAGATGGACTTTATGATAACTCTGACTTGTGTGGTGGTTTGCTCTCATGATTTGGTAAATACAGGAAATGTCCACTACACAAGTCTGGGTCCGAGAGGCTTCTAAACAGCTTCTACCCCCAAGTCATAAGACTCCTGAACATCTAATCAAATGGCTACTCAGACTATTTGCATTGCCCCACCCCCTCACCCCCTCTTTTACGCCGCTGCTACTCTGTTATTATCTATGCATAGTCACTTTAATAACTCTACCTACATGTACATATTACCTCAACTAACCGGTGCCCCCGTACTGGTACCCCCTGTATATAGTCTCGCTATTGTTATTTTACTGCAGCTCTTTAATTACCTGTTCCTTTTATTTGTTAATCATATTTTGTTAAACTGCATTGTTGGATAGGAGCTTGTAAGTAAGCGTTTCACTGTAAGACCTACACTTGTTGTATTCGGCGCATGTGACAAATAAAATGTCATTTGATTCAACGCACACGCGCTGCATTATGGCTTCCATTACTTTGGGAACACCGAGGGGCTACTCCCAGCAATTGATCGGGCCACACGACTCTACTTTGCGGTGGTCAGCCTCAATCCAGAAATCAACCCCGATGCTAGAACCCTGCCAAATGACGCCGTTTGTGATAACAGACAACCCTTTACTGCAGAGAAGAACATGGATCGGATCATTGTCACGATCGCCTATGACCCGCGTCGTGTAGATGTCTCGGTTGTGGAAGACGTGTACATAACGCAGCACCAAACGCCAGGGATACCTTGAGAGAGATACGCAGTAAGAGATATCGCAGCTTTTAAGCAAGAGGTAGGTTGTTGATAGACACCAGGGCTGAAAGTAGATTGACATTCTTGCCAGTAGGCATAGTACAGAATCTTTTGAACATGTAGTCAACTTGTGATTGTTCTTTTTTGATTGTGATTCTTCTTCTGAGATGCCAAGTGTTTACTAACAGCCTTGTTGTCTTTTTCTAGTTAAAAAAATGGACATGTAGTCTATTCTAGTTTATACATGAATCCCTTCATCCCTGCAGGTTGAGGTTTTTCAATGGTTCTGTATCGTTAGTATCAACGTTAACCTGGGCACTGCATAGTATAAAATTTGTTTTTCTCCTCCTCCTTTTAAATCGGCTAGTAATGGTATAATAATCAAATGTTTTTATGAAATCAAATTACTGTAATTTGCACCTAAACTGTACCACGTACTCATATTTACTCTTAAGAATAAAGCAGCAACAATACTTGTATGACCATAAAGACTGGGCTGACCTCTGCGGTGGCCAGGATGCCATCCAGTGCTGCCCTCAGCATGGCGCCATCTGCCGTTGCCAGGCTTTCCTGCTCCTTCATCTGACCCAGCAGGGACAGGGCCTCGGCCCCACACGCCTTCACACTGTCTGACAACGCTGTGGGGGGGAGATACAGACACAGTATGGAGACTTAGAGGAAGTGGGTGGCTAACCGCTAGCCTGGTCTCTGATCTGTTTGTGCAGTCTTCCCAACGCCGATGGTCATTGTCAGCCGGTGACAGGCAGCACAAACAGATCGGGGACCAGGCTAGGCTATCGTTGCGTCTGTGCATTGTCAGTACTTCTCTAACAGATGTATATAGGGATGTAGAGTTTATTTTATATTAGACATGGCTCAATTCAAACTTTATTTAAAAATCATGGAACATTCCTGTCCTGGATGTGAGAGTACACATTTCAGTTGAAAAGACACAGGGACAGCTCACACTCACCGTCCGCTTGCTCCACTGGCACCATGTGAGAGGTGGCACTGCCCTGAACAATGGTGTCCCCCACCAGGTGGGCAAGATGGGTCACTGCCCGCACCAGCTCCGACACACCTGGAGAACCAAGGGTCAAAGGTCAAACTACTATAAAGTCTAAACACAATCAACAGGATATGCTACTTTAATTTTCAAGTACTTGAAGGATGTAATGCTGAAAACCCCAGTATTTTAGCTATAAAGAAGCACTTTACAATCAACCTCCACTGTCCACAAAGAGAATAATGAATACCTGCAACATATTCAATTATATTCAAATATATTAACTTTCTTCTATTGGGAAGAAATCAAATAAGACAATAGAAATCTAGATCTTTCATGTGGGCAAGAAACTGAAAAATGAACTTTTCTTCAAGTAATATACATGTGTACCAGTCAAAAGTTTGGACACACCCACTTATTCAAGAGTTTCCTTTATTTTTACTGCACAGCGGCCGTCGGTGAAAGTAACATTTTTTGGCTGCCTTTTGACCTTGTCTGCTACACAAGAACAACAGCAGCTTCGATAGGTGCCTGAAAGTAGGCGGTGATGACACAAAGCTGACTAGGGGAGTAAGTTCTGAGTCTGACCTGTGTTGTCTGCCAGGTAGCCGTCTCTGGCAGAGTGAAGTCTGGCCATACAGTCCAGAGAGGCCTGACACCTGGACGCCAGGTAGTCTACACACAACGAGGGTACACAGTGAGGGGGGAGGCATCTTCCACCATACAAACAAACATGCACACTATTATGAGGGAACACCATCCTACATCACACCCTGGAACACAAACACACATGTACAAGTAGATTGAGGCATCACACACACATCCAGCATGGGTTTCACAATGTGGCATCATCTCAGACGGTCGGACGGACAGACCGTTGGTTGGAGAAGAGGTTGGAGAAGGTTAGGGGCTGACCTGCAGAGCTGGTGCAGCTGATGTGTGCCGGGTCGTCAAGCTGGGCCAGTGAGTCCTGGACTATCCTCTCTGCCTCCTCCACAGTCCCCTGTAGGGCAGACCAGCGTGCTGCCACCAGCTGGCTCTCCAGGGCCTGCTCCCTGCTCTCCTATCCACATAGGGTCAGTGAGAGAATCAGATATCACACACACACACTGAGAGGCTGACACACAGGCGCACACAAACAGCTGCCACACACCTTCTCATTGAGTTGGTTCTGTAGGGCCTCGGCAGTCTTCACGCCGCTCTCCCTCTCACTGGCCAAGCTGCTCTGAACACGCTCAAGCTCCTCCCCCAGGCCTGCAAGCTCCTCCTCTTTCTTCGACAAGGATTCCACCAGCTCCACCTTCTCCGATTCCACAGTCGAGAGCTGAGAACTGAGCTCCTCACTCGACTGAGACGGAGAGAGAGAGAAAGTGAGTGAGGGGGGAGAGACATACAGAGAGAAAGTGAGTGGGGGGGGGGGAGAAAATGAGTGAGAGAGAGAGAAGAGAACGAGAGCGTGACACACATACACAGTATTTTAGGATCGTACATATCTCTGTTTCCCTGCTGAACTGAACGACAAGGCTCACACACTATACACTCCTAATAACACCTTTTAAAAGACAACGCCCTAAGTGCTACGAGATGTGGAAATGACAACTGCCATTCTTCTACTCTCCCTCACCTGTTTGTGGGCCCCCCCCCCCCTGAGCATGTGAACAAGAACATGAACGAGAGACGGGAAGAAAGAGTTTGTAAGTGAGATGTGTGACAAAGTGACAGAGCATGTGTGTGAGGACAGGAGGGAGTGGACGTGAGAGAGAAAGAGAAGGGGCGAGAGAGAAGTTGATTCAGAAATAGGGGTTGACAGGAGTGGGAGAGTAGAGAGAGGGATGGGCGATATAGAGGAGGAATGGTAATTGGACATTCATGGCCTGGTAGGACTACACAGTGTCGGGATCACGCAGAGATCGAGGTCTGCACCGACGCTCCACACAACCCTCTCCACACACAAAGGCACCGTACACAGACAGAGATGGGTCGAAGAGTAACATGGAGTTGTGGAATGTAAAGACAGAAAACAGAGTAAAGACAATTTGAAGGTGTCAGGGTGAGTTCAAGTGGGGTAGAGTGGAGAGGAGGAATGTACTGTTGGGTGAGTGTTTAGGGTGGAGAGGATATGAGGAGTGTACGGTTGGGTAGAGGACGCAAGGGTGTTTTAGGTTAGAAAGTTGGCTACCTGTTGGGACGAGGCCATGGAGCTTTTCAGGGTGTCTAGCGCCGCCCTGCTGGAGATCAGCTCTCTCTGCAGCTCCTGCAGCTGCTCCACCTGTTCCTGCTCCTGAAGGGAGACAGAGGCAGGAGAGAGAGAGTGGCGGGGGAGATGTGGGAGGACAAAAGAGAGAACGAAACAGAGACGCATGTTATTTGCTAGGTCTCCATCTCTCTACCTCCGTCTATTCTACCTCTCTAAATCCCACATGTACAGCAAGGCATCTCAGTTACGCAATTAAATGATCAGAGACAGACGGAGAAAAAGTTGAAAATGTACTGTAGTATGAAGGAGTGAAGTATATTACATTTGAAGTCCTCTGTGTCCAAGAAAGCGAGAGAGGGAGAGAGAGAGGGGGGGAAAGGGGAGAGAGGGGGGGGAAAGGGGAGAGAGAGAGGGGGAAAAAGGGGAGAGAGAGAGGGGGAAAAATGGGAGAGAGAAAACAGAAAGAGGTGATACATACTGTAAACACAGTATTTCAGGAGAGTGTGCATCCCTGTGGGAGTGTGTGTCTCGCCCTCACCCGTCTCTCCGCGGCCTCCTTGGCAGCCTTGACCTTCTCATGCATCTCTCTCCTCACGCTGTCCATCTCGTCCTCAACCGCCCGCGCCACCGTCATCTGACGAGTCACCTCCGCATTCTGAAGCCACCAACAGAAACACAGACGGTTTTAGGTGAGGGAAGAGTTTTTAGAATTGTAAACAAGAAATGTGGAAGAAATGTGTGAGCATTGCTGCTAGAAGTGTCTTTCCAAGGGGAAGAGAGCCTAAACGGGACTGGCTGAGAGGGGTAGGAGCAAGCCTGCACCATGATTCTGAGGGGTGAGGTTCTTCGATCGTAAGGTGTCTGGATGGGCCTACCTTCCTCAGCAGGTCAGCGTGACTCTGCACCAGCTCTGTGTACTTCTCCTTCAGCTTGACGTAGCGCTGCTCGTTGGCCACCGCTTTCCCTGAGACACACGGACAGACAGAGCTGTTATTGTCACAACAGTCAGATGGCTGAATCCTGACTTGAGATATGCACACGTAATTCAAAAAGTTAGGCAGTAAGAAGTAAGTAAGAAGTAAGTAAGAAGATATTTGAGTGACTCATGTTAATCTTGAGGCCTGGGGTTGTCTGGCGGGCTGTCCCTGAACTCACTCTCGATCTCGGTGAGGCTTCGCTGCTCTTTCTCCGTGTCCTCTTTGACCCGGCGCAGGTCGTCAAGCTCCGCCCGCAGGAACTCGCCCTCTCCCAACGCCTGCATCCTCAGGTGGCTCTGCTCTGCTAGCTCCGCCTCCAGCTCATCGACACGCCCCCGCAGCGCCTGGCGCAGACGCCCACTCTGAGAGAGAGAGAGAGAGAGAAAGAGAGACAGAAAGAAAGAGGAGGGAGAGCGTGTTCTGGTTCAGTGTGTTTACACACTCAGAAGTTCAGGCATTATGGAGAATTGCCTCTGTAGTGGCTTAAGTGCCTCATTAAACCTCCCCCTCCCCCCTCCTCACCTCCAATCTGAAGGACTCCAGTTCCTCCCTGAGGGCCTGGATCTCCCGTGTCAGCTGCTCGATCAGGCGGTCCCTAATGGAAACAGGACAGGACAAGGTCGTGTTCATTAGGCACCAAATAGAGGAAAACAGTCCGAAACAGGGAGAGAAATGGCTGGATGTGGCCAAAGACAAAAGTGTATTTTCGGTTTTCCATAGCAAACTATTCTGGGACGGAAAGCTGCAGGGTTTTCAATGCCTCTGAATACCTCTATTGGAGGTCAGTGTGGTCTGAATTGTGTGACAATCTATACAGACCAAGGATATCCTACAAATGTCAAATTCGCTCATCCAGAGTGCAGCAGTTTGGTTCTGGTGTCTTACTTGTCGTCCTTGCGCATCCCGTTCTGACTGTTGAAATTGAATGGGTCCGTGGCGGCGGACGTGCCAAAGAGGTCGTCGAACCTGGGCTCTACCACAGCAGCCTAGTCGGAACCAACACAGCAAGACAGAGACAGAGAGTCGTTCTACAGGCTTTAGGTTTCATTAGGTTCAGTTGACAGAGCACAGGAAGGGCACCGTCTGTAACATGGCATATTTTGTGAAAAAAATGCATTCCGTGTGCGAGTCAGCTAGTGCACGAAATTCATCTTTCACACACAATAAGGCATGTTACAAACGGCGCCCCATAAGACAGCAGTAATGGGACATGTTCAGATGGGCTACCGGCTGGACGGGGATGTCGGTATCCACCAGGTCCTCTGTCACCAGGTCCACCATGTGTTCCGTCTCGGGGGAGGACGACTCAGCTGGAATGACTACCACGGGACTGATGTGCTCCGACAACGCCGACGCCCGCAGGAAGTTAGGTGGGTTCTGACAGCAGACAGAGACAGAGAGACAGACAGACAGAGAGAGAGAGAGATACAGAGAGAGAGAGAGAGACAGAGAGAGAGAGATAGACAGAGAGAGAGAGATAGACAGAGAGAGAGCGCGAGCATAATTAATCAAATTGTATTTGTATAGCACTTAACCCAAGTAGCTGAACAGCAACCTGGGCCCAAATTCCTCAAGAGCAAGCAAGGGCAACAGAGAAAATGGGAGACTATGTTCATGTGTGTGAATGATACAGTATTAATTTGAAAATACACAGCAGAGATCCTGTCTAATCTACAGGCTAGTTCAGGAGGACTCTTACCTCAGGTAACTGTGGGATCTGAATGAGCCTCTTGAAGTACTGCAGGTTACTGGAGCGGTAGAACAGACTCTTCAGCCTAGCAGAGACGACACACACACACACCGATGAAACACTCCACCATCATCACAACTTAGTTAGGTCAGGTGGCGGAGCACTATGACCTCTGGTCAAAACTAGTGCACTACATAGGGAATAGGGTGCCAATTGGGACGCGGTCCATGACTTGTGTGTGAACTGACTTCTTGAACTGCTCCTGGAAGCGGTCTCTGTGGCCCTGGAGTGTGTCAGCAGGAAGGCCTGGAACAGACAGACAAACAGTTTTGGAATGTGTGTGTGTGTGTTTGTGAAACTACTGAGAATGTGAATGTACTACAGAGTGTGTGTGTGTACTCAGGTTTTAGGCATTTCCTAAGCCTATGATATGACCAAGAAAATTAGGTGAATTATGTGCCCTTGGAATAGCCACAGATTTTCTGGGAAGATCACAGGAAAAATTGTTGGCCTTAGATTAGTAGCCAAGTATGAGGTATTCAGGCTGTCACTCTGCCATTTGTCCAGCGGGGGGCGTGTGTGTTGGACTCACAGGAGTGCAGCTTGAAGAGCAGCTTGACGGTGTAGTCGTACAGGTGGCTGCTGTCCAGGATGACCTGGATCAGGGGAGCCAGGCGACACTGGCCCGCCGCCGTCACCGACACAGACCGCGACATGTCCAGAGAGCTGAACACTGCAAGGGTGGACACGCACATATCAGTGATCATCACACACACACACACACACACACACACACGCACACAGTGTGTGTATGTGCACGCAGGTGGTCGGTCAATCAACCAATGAGTATGTACTGCAACAGTCTCTTTCTTCCTCTCTCATTACAGCTCACTTTCAGTCCCTCCCCCCGCTCTGATGTCAGTCCCTCCATCTCCTTTGCACTCCCTCCCCCCCGCTCTGATGCCAGTCCCTCCATCTCCTTTGCACTCCCTCCCCCCCGCTCTGATGCCAGTCCCCCCATCTCCTTTGCACTCCCTCCCCCACGCTCTGATGCCAGTCCCTCCATCTCCTTTGCACTCCCTCCCCCATGCTCTGATGCCAGTCCCTCCATCTCCTTTGCACTCCCTCCCCCCCCACTCTGATGCCAGTCCCTCCATCTCCTTTGCACTCCCCCCCGCTCTGATGTCAGTCCCTCCATCTCCTTTGCACTCCCTCCCTCCCTCTCTGATGTCAGTCCCTCCATCTCCTTTGCACTCCCTCCCTCCCTCCCGCTCTGATGTCAGTCCCTCCATCTCCTTTGCACTCCCCCACGCTCTGATGCCAGTCCCTCCATCTCCTTTGCACTCCCCCCCGCTCTGATGTCAGTCCCTCCATCTCCTTTGCACTCCCCCCCGCTCTGATGCCAGTCCCTCCATCTCCTTTGCAGTCCCTCCCCCCGCTCTGATGCCAGTCCCTCCATCTCCTTTGCACTCCCTCCCTCCCTCTCTGATGCCAGTCCCTCCATCTCCTTTGCACTCCCCCCGCTCTGATGTCAGTCCCTCCATCTGCTTTGCACTCCCCCCCGCTCTGATGCCAGTCCCTCCATCTGCTTTGCACTCCCTCCCTCTCTGATGCCAGTCCCTCCATCTCCTTTGCACTCCCTCCCTCCCGCTCTGATGCCAGTCCCTCCATCTCCTTTGCACTCGCTCCTTCTCTGATGCCAGTCCCTCCATCTCCTTTGCACTCGCTCCCTCTCTGATGCCAGTCCCTCCATCTCCTTTGCACTCCCTCCCTCTCTGATGCCAGTCCCTCCATCTCCTTTGCACTCCCTCCCTCTCTGATGCCAGTCCCTACAGACCCAGTCATTCCCTCCACACAGAGGTGTAGTTTCCTGTGCAGCCAAACCCTGACACACACACAGTCAGGGCTCTCAGCTCTTGGGTGACGTGATGCTTTAGCCTGCAAAACATCTCTCCTGATGGGAGGCAAAGAGTCTCTGTGTGTGTGTGTGTGTGTGTGTGTGTGACATGAGGAGACAGGGTAGAAATTAGTCCTACTGAGAGTGTTCAAACGGAGGCAGAAGGGCAATCATGTTGAGACAAATGGAAGATGAAATATGTGCTTTACTTTGTGAAGAGCTTATAGTGGAAGGGAGACAGGAGAGTACTGTATAGCTGTTTTAATGTCCATGCTAGTACGCTACTTTCAATGAAGCAATGTATTGGGCACACATTCTAGGTGGTATGCTAGTGTGGCTATAGGGACGTAGCCTATGACGCCAAAACCAGGGTCATGTTCATTATGCCTCAAACGGAAGAGAATGGACAAAAACAAAAAAAGGGACTACCTGGACTTAAGAAACGCTCATTTTTGTTTTCGGTTGCAAAATGTTTTCCGTTGTGTGCACGGATGAACATGACCCTGACATATAAAAGCTAGAACCAGGTTGTGTGCACGGATGAACATGACCCTGACATATAAAAGCTAGAACCAGGTTGTGTGTGCGGATGAACATGACCCTGACATATAAAAGCTAGAACCAGGTTGTGTGCACGGATGAACATGACCCTGACATATAAAAGCTAGAACCAGGTTGTGTGCACGGATGAACATGACCCTGACATATAAAAGCTAGAACCAGGTTGTGTGCACGGATGAACATGACCCTGACATATAAAAGCTAGAACCAGGTTGTGTGCACGGATGAACATGACCCTGACATATAAAAGCTAGAACCAGGTTGTGTGCACGGATGAACATGACCCTGACATATAAAAGCTAGAACCAGGTTGTGTGCACGGATGAACATGACCCTGACATATAAAAGCTAGAACCAGGTTGTGTGCACGGATGAACATGACCCTGACATATAAAAGCTAGAACCAGGTTGTGTGCACGGATGAACATGACCCTGACATATAAAAGCTAGAACCAGGTTGTGTGCACGGATGAACATGACCCTGACATATAAAAGCTAGAACCAGGTTGTGTGCACGGATGAACATGACCCTGACATATAAAAGCTAGAACCAGGTTGTGTGCACGGATGAACATGACCCTGACATATAAAAGCTAGAACCAGGTTGTGTGCACGGATGAACATGACCCTGACATATAAAAGCTAGAACCAGGTTGTGTGCACGGATGAACATGACCCTGACATATAAAAGCTAGAACCAGGTTGTGTGCACGGATGAACATGACCCTGACATATAAAAGCTAGAACCAGGTTGTGTGTGCGGATGAACATGACCCTGACATATAAAAGCTAGAACCAGGTTGTGTGTACGGATGAACATGACCCTGACATATAAAAGCTAGAACCAGGTTGTGTGCGCGGATGAACATGACCCTGACATATAAAAGCTAGAACCAGGTTGTGTGCACGGATGAACATGACCCTGACATATAAAAGCTAGAACCAGGTTGTGTGCACGGATGAACATGACCCTGAAATATAAAAGCTAGAACCAGGTTGTGTGCGCGGATGAACATGACCCTGACATATAAAAGCTAGAACCAGGTTGTGTGCACGGATGAACATGACCCTGACATATAAAAGCTAGAACCAGGTTGTGTGCACGGATGAACATGACCCTGACATATAAAAGCTAGAACCAGGTTGTGTGCACGGATGAACATGACCCTGACATATAAAAGCTAGAACCAGGTTGTGTGCACGGATGAACATGACCCTGACATATAAAAGCTAGAACCAGGTTGTGTGTGCGGATGAACATGACCCTGACATATAAAAGCTAGAACCAGGTTGTGTGCACGGATGAACATGACCCTGACATATAAAAGCTAGAACCAGGTTGTGTGCACGGATGAACATGACCCTGACATATAAAAGCTAGAACCAGGTTGTGTGCACGGATGAACATGACCCTGACATATAAAAGCTAGAACCAGGTTGTGTGCACGGATGAACATGACCCTGACATATAAAAGCTAGAACCAGGTTGTGTGTGCGGATGAACATGACCCTGACATATAAAAGCTAGAACCAGGTTGTGTGCACGGATGAACATGACCCTGACATATAAAAGCTAGAACCAGGTTGTGTGTGCGGATGAACATGACCCTGACATATAAAAGCTAGAACCAGGTTGTGTGCACGGATGAACATGACCCTGAGATATAAAAGCTAGAACCAGGTTGTGTGCACGGATGAACATGACCCTGACATATAAAAGCTAGAACCAGGTTGTGTGTGATACGCGCGGTTGCAGATGACATCTATATATAAATAGAAAAGAGAAATAGCTTACCACCCAGGAAGAGGTTGAGCTCACACTCCAGGTAGTCCAACATCTCCACTGTCAACTGGAAGCTGTAGTGAGAGGACACACACACACCAAACACACACAAAGGTGTTGGATTGGAGGGTTCACAGCATGTAAAGTGGAGGCATAGCCTACACATCACACATACAGAGGCTGTAAGACCCATGTAGCAATGACCCGGAGTTGGTTTGTATACATATAACAACAGTCATATGCTCTATATGGGGTCTAATAAAAGGCAATAACAAAAAATTATTCATCATTTTCTTGTCATGTTCAACACCTGTTATCATAATCAAAGGGAACATTGGGGGTATATTAGAATATGTATCATTATAGATCCAGCCCTCTGTGCTTCAGTGCGAACAACAAAGGCAAGCGACACTCACAAGTTGTTGACGTCGTTTTCTCCCGCCTCGTCAAGCTGCCTGTTTGACATCTGAAGGTTGCCAGGGAAACGGGGATTCTGGGGGAGAGAGAAGAACGAGTCATATCAGAAATGGGGCTGAATCTCAATTGTATTTCCGTGATTCCTCGTCTCATCTCGCCTTCCCTCCTTCTCAAAACGCATCGGAGGAGAAGATTCAAGGTCTTCTGCTACAATGTTCTTTGAGAAGGAGATAGGACGTGAGGAATTAAGGAAATACAATTGAGATTTACCCTCGGTTTTTTCCAATTCGATAGGCATCTCCATTTAAAAATCAGGAACCACGACTAAAACCTCCAGAGCAACACCAAGTCTGCTGCCTGCAGTATTTCACCGAGCTTAGCGGTCTATGAACTACTGATTCCTAAAAGGCCATTAGTTTTAGAGACGTGTGTCTGTGTGAGGAATACCCCTAGAGAAGGGTATATGAGAGAGAGAGAGAGAAGGGAGACTGGTCTGTCTGTCAGTCAGTCATACAGGCTGGGGCACTACTCACTTTGACGTGGAACTCCATCTTGGTGATAAGCAGTTTGAGGTAGATGCTGCACAACTTCCCATAGCCTTCACTCAGGTGACCCTGAGGGCAGAGGGGAGCAGATGGAGTGAGACACCGGAGAGAGGGACCAGATCAAAGTGAGATAGACATGATCTTCTCCAGAGGCTTGGGAGAGTTCCTAAAGGGATCGCTAGTTGCAGAAGGAATTTTATCATGAAATAAAATGGATCTGCTTCTGCAAAGTCTTACACTGTATGCGTGTGTCAATAGTATGTATGTTTGTGTGTTAGTGGTGTGCGGGTCAGCTCTTTGTTCACCTGCACCCTCTCGTGATTGCTAACCCATCAGCAGAGCTCGACTACGTGATAACGTGAAAATCTGAGGCCCACACCCGACCCTAACCCGCCAATATAGAAAATGCATTGTAGGCTACAGTCAAAGACGGCGGAACAATTTTTTGACAGGGGGTGCAAGATTAGTTTTGCCTGATTTTAGATATGTTTCTGCTTATAATTTGTATCATCTATAACTAGATACATGCAGCTTCTCTTCTGTCATTATATGTTGCCCTAGAAGACAAAAAAATGCTCACCAGAATAATGTCATAAATGGATAGAATGAATGTTTAAATCTAGTTGATGTCAGTAAAGATCTATTTGTCATCTCTGCTTCTTCACAGAGAAAAGATGTTTAGTGACTGGGGAGAAAATGCAATAGCTAAAAATAAAAGACTGCATCAGTTTGACACATATATTTACACACTCAGAATTTCACTTGGCGATATGGTGCTGCTATTGAAAGACAACATTAAGAGTCAGGCAGCTGGTTGAGAGAATGCCAAGAGTGTGCAGAGCTGTCATCAAGCCAGGTCGGCTACTTTGAAGAATCTCAAATATTTTGATTTGTTTAACACTTTTTTGCTACCTACATGACTCCATATGTGTTATTTCATAGTTTAAGTCTTCACTATTATTCTAAAATAGTACACAATAAAGAAAAACCCTGGAATGAGTAGGTGTCTAAACTTTTGACTGGTACTGACCATATATAAAGATATATATCTGTAGAGGTGCTGACTGAACATTTGCATTCTTTCAAGATACTGAAATAAAATATTGTTCTGGATAAATAAAGTATTGTTGCCAACTTGTGCCAAATTGTTGCTTACAATTTCACTGTAAGTAATGCTTAATTCTGCAGGAGTTAATATTAAGACTGTGAGATGTTATTTACCTCCAGTCAGTGTCCAGAGTTCAGTTTCTATTGAACCCATCTGAACAGCAGGCTAGTTCCCTTGACGTGCCAGAGGCCTATTTGAAGGCCTACGGTGCGCGTACAGTTAGGCCCTAAAGCTTAGGCTTGCTTACGCACGAATGCCAGATAGCCTAAAATAATGAAAGAAAAATGTGTAATTGTTGTGCAATTTAAGTTTATGTATAATTCTGGTGCAATTCATATCTATAGGTATTATTTTCTCTTTATTCAACCTGACCCCCACACCATTTTTAAATGACCTTAAACCCGCCCGCCAACAGATATAACCACAAGGACTGTGGGTTATGAGTCAACCCACGCATCATGTAGTGTGTGTGTCAAAAACTGAATAGCCAGCTATGAAGTCAATTGCTTCTTCTCGCTTCCCTTTCCTTGGGCCCTCAGTGTGATGTCACAACAGGAAGGAAGCAGTACTGGTCATCAATGTCCCTCTCCCAGAGTCCTAGTATATTTTGTCCCATTAGCAAATACCAAGAGAGACCCGACTAAGTGTACTTCCAGGAAAAGGTGACTAGTCCCTACTACCCCCACACTCCTACACACTGAATGACTGAGCAGTAATCGTTTCTTCCACTTTACTGCTGCAACCCAGCGGCAACTCTTATTGTAAGGTGGCTATGTCATGTAAAAATAACAGTCAACAGTCCTGAATCAATCATTCACCTGGATGGAAACAGCCCCCACCCCCCCACCCCAAAATGCAATAGTTTATACACAGTATCACCATTAGGATACCATAACAGCAGCGTGTGTTATTTAGTCCGACTCGGGTTCAGCAGAACCACACCGCTGTGTGTCTGTCACCTATTAGAATGTCGGTCTCCCCGATGGCAACACTCACAGCAGACCGGCATGGACACACCACGCTGATAATAATGATGACATGGTGGTGATGATTATGATTTTACTCCCTCAGTCACTGTCCATGACACGTGTGTTCTATATCACATCATATTCCCTATGGAATGCCAATTGATCCGAGTGCCAGGTATGGTTTTCCTATGCACATTTTTGTCTAACAGTTTCATTTCATTTATTATAAACGTCTTCATGTCTCAAAATGAAAATGATACAACCATACAAAGTATGTCAGCTACATAAAAATAGCATACATATAAAGCCAACCAATAACACGGCAGCCTGCAGGTAGGAAATAGCCAGAGAAAATGAAATAAGACTATAAATCACATTGGCGTCATGTGGCAATGCACTAGAAACATTGTATCAACTATTAACTTGGTCAGGCCTGAAGTTCATGCTAGAAAACTTGCAACATTGTATAAAATATTCAGGGCCCTCAAAAGTTTCCTGAGCCAGTGAGCTCAGGACAGACACAGCTGTAGGCTATTTACACAGGGGACAAGCAGTAGGACTATTTTCCACTGGATCAGAGCATGCCATTATCCCCTTTCACGCTGGGAGAGAAAAGGAGAGCTGGAAAGATGTGTTTAATACATTGAGAAACTACTGTCATTCTCAATGAATGTAGAAACAGACTTTGTTTGCTTGCTGTTTGAGGTGAAGAAAACATGACTTTGAGAAGATCCACAGGTCATTAGTGGTGGTGCGTTAAGCCAATCAGAAATACTATCAGACCCCCAAATGGGCACATTTATATGCCTACATTTGCACGCAGGCCAGGTAGCCTATAGGTCTACTTCTACGGGTAGTCAGGCCCGCGTCCTTACTCAACATTGACAGGAGCACTCCAAAAAAAAAGACAATCACTAAATTAACAAAACTCGTAAATGGAATTAAATAAAACAAAAACTACTTTCTCACAAGTGTAGCATAGGTTGTGCGCTCTGGAAACAACGTGTCCACTCCGACAATGACAACGGTAAAAGACTGGATTAATATATTGAATGCATTAACAGAAATTACCGTAACCAAACAAACATTGTAGATTCAAAATTCTAGGAATTAACAGTAAATGTACTACTGCTGATATACAGTATGAAAGGAGGAATTGATATACACTGACAATCAAATCACACAACAATGACAGTGCACAAATTGTCGGGAGAGCGTGCATTCTAGAGAGAGACGTGTATTGTCTATCTTAGCCACACACCCCTTCTTCTTGGACTGTGCCATCCCTGTAGCCTCCGCAATGGATTAGTTCACCGAGATGGGCGCGAATAAGACGTGTCTCATGTGCCATAAAAAAATAAACATATTTATTTGCTACTGCTCGACCACCCAAAAATTGCATTTGACCAACATATCTACCAAACGACTAATTTGGGTCAGCCCTACCCTATATAGTGCACTACTTCTGAACAGGGTCGGCAGAGGGCTCTTGTCAAACTTAGTGCACTATATAGGGAATAGGGTGCCATTTCTGACACATCCAATGTGTCCATGCCAGCCTGCCGGTTAAGAGTGGTAGACATGCTGACTGGGGCTGAGAGCTTTTCCTGGCCTTAGGGCCCTAATGGCAACCGTCGGTGCGGTGTTCTGGTCCTTACCCACATTCTGCTCATGTCACTGAGGTCCGCCTTGTTCCTCATCGAGTCCTTTATCACCTGAACACACAGACACAGAAAGAGAATTTAGACAAGGCTGAAGCCACAAGACAAAAGTTCAGAATGTTGCTGATTCAACAGAGAGCACTACATGTGAAGTTGTACTGTATGCATTGTGTGGGTGTGTTCAAGGCCAGTGTGTTGGGCAATCGCCAGGGTGCTCAGAAGTGAATGTGTATGGGGGTGTGTGAACAGCACTATGCTGATAATTTGCATGGGGCGTTGTAGTTAATTTGGCTAAACTGATGAGTTGTCATCTCACTGTACAGTAGGATATATTCATAAAAGTAGAGGCCATGTAGCCTGGCCCCAGATCTGTTTGCGTTTGGCATGACAATGCAATATGACTTGGCAAGGCAGCACAAACAAATCTTGGACCAGACTAACGGCTATTCTGAATTAAGTGCAAATCTCAAATGATATTCCCTATGGGCCGGTTTCTTGGACACAGACTAAGTCTAGTCCTGGACTAAAAGCATGGTCAACAGAGAATCTTCATTTAAATATATTTTTTGTTCAGAACTAAGCTTGATCTGTTTCCAGGAAACCGCCCCTATATTTAGTTGACTTAAACCTTATTTTACCAGGTAAGTTAACGGAAAACACTCACTCATTTACAGTAATGACCTGGGGAAGAGTTGCTGGGGAGAGGACAAGAGAGGGGTTTGAAATGAGCCAATTGGAAGCTGGGGATGAGGAGAGCTGGATTAGGAATTAAGACAGGGCGACCAGGGTTAACACCCCTAGTCTTGGGATAAGTGTTGTGGGATCTTAGGGATCACAGAGCGTCAGAATGTCAGTCTCCCACTCAAGCCCAACCCTGGCCCTATCCTGCATAGCTTCAAACCAAAGCCAGCCGAGTAATAAACAGGGAATAATGTTTCATTTGAGACCTCTTGAGCACAAGTCTACGGAGAGATGCGCATGTCCCTGGCATGCAGCATGTTCAGGATCCTGTTCATTAAGAAAACGGAGTGAAACTGGGAGGGACTACAGAGTCTTGCCCAATAAAAAAATGCTCATTTCTGTTGCAAAATGTTTTCTATTGCATGCCTTAAAGATCACGACCCAGGTGTGTGTCCCATCAGGGCTGTGTTGGTGGGTTCAGACTTACGTTGGGATGGCCGTCTCGCAGCAGCTTGTGGAAAACGTGGCAAAACTTCCAGCAGAGCACCGCATTGCTGGAGAGCGGCAGCCGGTTGACCGCCGCCCAGAAGGTGTGGGCGCCCTTCTCATGGTGGGTCCCCAGGATACAGGGTGAGACGAACCAGTCAAGGAGAAACACACAGGAGATGGCAGAGAGAGCACACATACTCTGACGAAGGCTGCTATGACAAAATGTGCTGGGGGAGTTAACAGAGAGGTGTTTTGCTTGCCTATTCAACATCCATTGTTCTCTCAAGAGGGGCTGAAAACCTCTCACACATCTCTGAACTTATCTCACAGAAAGACCGTACAGAGCAGTCCGTCTCTCAGTCTCTTTCTCAGACACACAGCTAAATGAATGGCCTGGTCCCGGCTGACAACCACCGTCAGGTTACAATACTGTTTTTGTTTTGCACAAACATAACCCTGAGTCATGAAGGAACACTCAAAGAGCTTCCACAAACCCATGGGAATCAACATAAACACAGCTCTCCTTTCTCTATAGTCAGAGGAAAACAGATTCTATCCAACACACACACACACACACACACACACAGAGCGACTCCACAAGGAGGATATTCCTGGCATGCTTCTCTTTGACGGCGACCTCCTGCGTGTTGATGGCCTTGTTGATGCTCACAGCCTGTGCAGAGGGGGAAGTGGAGGGAAAGAGGAAAGAGACAGAAAATACCTAAATCAGGGCAATGCTTTTCACTCCTCACTCGAGGAACACAGAACACACAAAATTCTTTATTTTTAGATGATTTAGCAGACGCCAAAGTGAACTACTGTTAACCTCTACGGGCTAGGGGACAGTGTTTGTAAGTTTGGATAATCTGACATGCCCAAAGTAAAACTGCCTGTTACTCAGGCCCAGAAGCTAGGATATGCATATAATTGTTTGTATTTGATAGAAAACACTTTGAAGTTTCTAAAACGGTTAAAGTAATGCCTGTGAGTATAACATAACTGATATGGCAAGCAAAAACCAGAGGAAAATCCACCCGGAAAATGTGTTTTTTGAGCTCCCAGGCCATTCCTATGTTGGCCTATTGAATTTCCAACCAAAAAGGACCCAGATTGCAGTACCTATGGCTTCCACTGGATGTCAAGTCTATAAAAGGTTTCAGGCTTGTTTTTTGAAAAATTAACAAGTAATTGTAGTTTTTCCAGGGTGTCCCTCATTAGGACGTGTGTCTTGTGGCGCGCGTGAATGAGGGCAAGCATTTCGTTATTTATTGGCGGTATTGAACATACTACATTCCCTCTTAAATTGTATAGTTTTTTTTACATATTAGGGTACCTGAGGATTGATTAGAAACGTTGTTTGACTTGTTAGGACGAAGTTTACCGGTAACTTTTGGGATTCCTTTGTCTGCATGTTGAACGAGTGGAACGGGTGGATTACTGAATCAAACGTCCCAACTAAACTGACTTTTTTGGACTATAAAGAAGGACTCTATCGAACAAAATGACCAATTGTTGTGTAGCTGGGACCCTTGGGATTGCAAACAGAGGAAGATCTTCAAAAGGTAAGTGATTAATTTTATTGCTATTTTTTGTGACTCTGCTGGTTTGAATTTTTTTATTTTTTTTGTATGCGGGGTGCTGTCCACAGACAATCAAATGCAATGCTTTTGCCGTAAAGCCTTTTGTAAATCGGACAAAGTGGTTCAATTACCATGATTCTAAGCTAACGAATTATGTATTCCTAAGGCTTGTATTTTCATGAATGTTTAATATTATGATTTATGTATTTTGAATTTCGCGCTCTGCAATTTCACCGGATGTTGTCGTAGTGGCACGCTAGCGGGATACCTGGCCCAAAGAGGTGTTGACACATTCAGTAGGCTACAGGTCTATGTGGCAATCAAAGCCTAACCCTAATGTTTCAAACACCATACTTTAACTGAACCATTAGAACACACACACACACACTGACAGCAATCCTTTTCAGGACCCTGTCTTTCAAAGATAATTTGTAAAAAGCCAAATAACTTCTGATTTTCATTGTAAAGGGTTTAAACTAGAGGTCGACCGATTAATCAGAATGGCCGAATTATTAGGGACGATTTCAAGTTTTAATACCAATCCGAAATCGGTATTTTTGGACGCCGATTTTGCTGTTTTTTTGTTGTTTTTTTTTACACCTTTATTTAACCTTTATTTAACTAGACAAGTCAGTTAAGAACAGATTCTTATTTTCAATGACGGCCTAGGAATGGTGGGTTAACTGCCTTATTCAGGGGCAGAACGACAGCTCGGTGATTCAATCTTGCAACCTTACGGTTAACTAGTCCAACGCTCTAACCACCTGCCTCACGAGGAGCCCGACTGTTACGTGAATGCAGTAAGAAGCCAAGGTAAGTTGCTAGCTAGCATTAAACGTAATCAATCATAATCACTAGTTATAACTACACATGGTTGATGATATTACTAGTTTATCTAGCATGTCCTGCGTTGCATATAATCGATGCGGTGCGCATTTGCGAAAAAGGACTGTCATTGCTCCAACGTGTACCTAACTATAAACATCAAAGCCTTTCTTAAAATCAATACACAGAAGTATATATTTTTAAACCTGCATATTTAGCTAAAATAAATCCAGGTTAGCAGGCAATATTATTAACCAGGTGAAATTGTGTCACTTCTCTTGCGTTCATTGCACGTAGAATCAGGGTATATGCAAAAGTTTGGGCCGCCTGGCTCTTTGCGAACTAATTTGCCAGAATTGTACATAATAATGACATAACATTGAAGGTTGTGCAATGTAACAGGAATATTTAGACTGATGAATGCCACCCGTTAGATCAAATAGGGAACGGTTCCGTATTTCACTGAAAGAATCAACTTTTTTTTCTTCTTCGAGATGATAGTTTCCGGATTCAACCATATTAATGACCTAAGGGCTCGTATTTCTGTGTTATTTTATAATTAAGTCTATGATTTGATAGAGCAGTCTGACTGAGCTATGGTAGGCACCAGCAGGCTTGTAAGCATTCATTCAAACAGCACTTTAATGAGTTTTGCCAGCAGCTCTTCACAAAGCTTCAAGCATTGCGCTGTTTATGACTCCAAACCAATCATCTCCCAAGATTAGGCTGGTGTAACCAATGTGAAATGGCTAGCTAGTTAGCGGGGTGCGCGCTAATAGCATTTCAAACATCACTCGCTCTGAGACTTGGAGTAGTTGTTCCCCTTGTTCTGCATGGGTAACGCTGCTTTGAGGGTGGCTGTTTTCGATGTGTTCCTGGTTCGAGCCCAGGTTGGAGCAAGGAGAGGGATGGAAGCTATACTGTTACACTGGCAATACTAAAGTGCCTATAAGAACATCCAATAGTCAAAGGTATATGAAATACATATGAAATACAAATCGTATATAGAGAGAAATAGTCCTATAATTCCAATAACTACAACCTAAAACTTCTTACCTGGGAATATTGAAGACTCCTGTTAAAAGTAACCACCAGCATTCTTATGTTCTCATGTTCTGAGCAAAGAACTTAAACATTAGCTTTCTTACATGGCACATATTGCACTTTTACTTTCTTCTCCAACACTTTGTTTTTACATTATTTAAACCAAATTGAACATGTTTCATTATTTATTTGAGGCTAAATTGATTTTATTGATGTATTATATTAAAGTTAAAATAAGTGTTCATTCAGTAGTTGTAATTATCACAATTAAATAAATAAATATATATTTATTTATCGGTATAGGCTTTTTTTGGTCCTCCAATAAATCGGTATCGGCATTGAAAAATCATAATCGGTCGACCTCTAGTTTAAACACTGTTTCGCATGCTTGTAGGCCTGTTGTAAGGCAGATCCTCACCAAACATCACCGGTATCAACGTCGTCTATGTGCACAAACCCACCGTCGCTGGACCAGACAGGACTGGCAAAAAGTGCTCTTCACTGACGAGTCGCCGTTTTGTCTCACCAGGGGTGATGATCGGATTCGCATTTATCGTCAAAGGAATGAGCGTCACACCGAGGCCTGTACTCTGGACCTGGATCGATTTGGAGGTGGAGGGACCGTCATGGTCTGTAGCGGTGTGTCACAGCATCATCGGACTGAGCTTGTTGTCATTGCAGGCAGTCTCAACGCTGTGCATTACATTGAAGACATCCTCCTCCCTCATGTGGTACCCTTCCGGCAGGCTCATCCTGACATGACCCTCCAGCATAACAATGCCACCAGCCATTCTGCTCGTTCTGTGCGTGATATCCTGCAAGACAGGAATGTCAGTGTTCTGCCATGGCCAGCGACGAGCCCGATCTCAATCCCATTGAGCACGTCTCGGACCTGTTGGATTGAAGGGTGAGGGCTAGGGCCATTCCCCACAGAAATTTCCAGGAACCTTCAGGTGCCTTGGTGGAAGAGTGGGGTAACATCTCACAGCAAGAACAGGCAAATCTGGTGCAGTCCATAAGGAGGAGATGTACTGCAGTACTTAATGCAGCTGGTGGCCACACCAGATACTGACTGTTACTTTTGATATTGACCCCCCCTTTGTTCAGGGACACAATTAAATTTCTGTTCATCACGTCTGTAGAACTTGTTCAGTTTATGTCTCAGTTGTTGAATCTTATGTTCATACAAATATTTACACGTTAAGTTTGCTGAAAATAAATGCAGTTGACAATGAGGACGTTTCTTTTTCTGTTGAGTTTATACAATAAAACAATTGTAACAAAAAAAGGGAATACTTGTACACTACAAGTACAAGTAGCCTACTTGTTCTGAATATTCAAGAAAGCAATCCTCAGCAAACTGGCCCAGTGTGGGCTTCACTTGTCCAGTTATATGTGGTGGTAGTGGCCTACCTCCAGTTCTGAGAGGGTTAAACAAACAAGGCTGAGCAAATGCAAAAGGACACACACACACACACACACATATCACAACCCCATCAGCCATCTGCCAGGTAAACATCTGATTCCTCACACACACTCCCAGAAAGCCTTCCATACCTTCCAAGAATAATCATTTCACTTCAGGGTTGTCATATTTCAAAGCAGGAGACATTCTTTTAACTTCTGTGTAAAGAGCCACATTCTTTCCCCTTTAGTGATAGGCCTATTAGATCTCGGCCTCCATCTGAGAGGAAAAGGCAGCCCCCCTATGCACCTCCACCTCTTCTCGGAGCCTTTAAAATCAGGGCAACACATTTTGCCATGGGGCGGAGAGAAACGTATGCAGTTTTTTAAGCGTATTTCCTGCAATTCTACACATTTTGTCATGACTTATGCCATGTTAATATGATATCCGAGTGAGAATGACAGACAAAATAAATTACCCGACCTAAAACTGGTCTATTATTCAACCATGATTACAACAAGATTAGATAGCTGGCTAGACTAAAGCAATCTAACTTACCAATGTCAGCTGACATGGCTAACTGAGTAGCTAACTGAGTGACTGACAAAATGAGAAAAACTGCTGATGCACATCCAAATGTCCAAATTGCAGCTTGTGTATCCTACTATTCTAACTCTCATCAGTAAATTGAGACCCCGAAAAATGTGTGCTCTAGATATATATATATATATATAGATCACACATCTGTGGGCCTACAAAAGGTGGGCGGGCCGGCAGGTGCCAATCCCTGCTTTAAATGAATAGCTGTGTCACATGTAGCATGTTCTCCGATAAAGAACAGTGACATGGAGGTCTGAAGTGGAGTGGATGCGGGGAGTGTTCACAAAAGGACAGGCCCGGTTGCCCGATCTCACTTCCCCCAGATGTCCTGAGTCCTCTCTGGGAGGGGAAGCAGAGGGTGATAAATCATCACAGGTCCACTTCCCTGGTGGTTCACTGGGAGCACAGGAAGTGTGTTGGTTTCACATGAAGGAAGAACTTGCTGACCATGGAAGTCAGAGGAATAGCCTAGGTATAGTACACTACACAGTCATGCTTGGTTGGAGTAAAGTACACACCAGAAGTGTATGATGAGCAAGTCACAAGTCAAACCCCAAAAATGTCTATTGTGTGATTTTTATGGACACCTTCTTCATTTGGACATGTAGATTACAGAAAAAATGATCAAAACTGTGTGTGTGTATATATTACACACACACACACACACACACACAGTTTGGATTATAGAAACAATCTGCATATACATATTACACAAACAAGGGGCGCAACAGTCATGACGAGAGCAGACAAAATAGCATACGTTTCTGTGTTTTTCTCTCAGCCTCATTACGAATGGCATATCCCAGCTCAAGGTGACAAAGATGGGCGTTGTATTGACAAGATTGATTCATTAAGTCACAGCTGTGCCTTCTGAAGAGGAAGGAGAGAAGAATGCAGAGCTGGCCAACAGCTCTCAACACACACTGCTCCCTGGTTTAAATTCCACTCCAGCCGTGTCTCTGTGCTTAGCTTGTAGGCCTGCAGAGGATGAACCACAAACCATGCTCAAATCTACTAGTCATGCCTTCAATCAATAAAACATACATGCAGGGTTGATATGGACATTGGTGCTACTGGTAGAACTCCTGTTGTTACATAATCAAGCACAAGCCAAGAGATGTGTGTGTGTGTGTGTGTGTGTGTGTGTGTCATCATGTCAACACAGAGCCATATACATCTGACCAAAGTCTCCTGTGGTTTCCTCTGTGTTTACTGAAGATCTGACCACAGGCAAGCTAATGTTTGACCTTTTCAAGTGTCACCATTGTTTGTCTGTGAGAATCCACTGCAGGATGGATGAGACACTTATTGAAAACCGCTTAGGAGGAGACTGGACAAAGGACAATATCTAGATTCCACTTGGATATAAATACTGCAAATACAGTCTACAGCATCTTCTATACTGAGCAAAAATATAAACAACAATTTCACTGAGTTACAGTTCATATAAGGAAATCAGTCAATTGAAATAAATAAGGGCCCTAATCTATGGTTTTCCCCTGACTGGGAATACAGATATGCATCTGTTGGTCACAGATATTATATATATATATATATATATATATATGGCGTGGATCAGAAAACCAGTCAGTATCTGGTGTGCCTTATGCAGAGCGACATCTCCTTAGCATAGAGTTAAATCAGGCTGTTGATTGTGGCCTGTGGAATGTTGTCCCATTCGTTTTCAATGGCTGTGCGAAGTTGCTGGATATTGGCGGGAACACGCTGTCGTACACGTCAATCCAGAGCACATCAGACCATGGAAGAACTGGGACATTTTCATCTTCCAGGAAGTGTATACAGATCCTTGTGACATGGGGCTGTGCATTATCATGCTGAAACATGAGGTGATGGCGGCAGATGAATGGCACGACAACGGACCTCAGGATATTGCCACGGTATCTTTGTGCATTCAAATTGCCATCGATAAAACACAATTGTGTTCGTAACTTATACCTGCCCATACCATAATCCCACCGCCACCATGGGGCGCTCTGTTCATAACGTTGACATCAGCAAACCGCTCGCCCACACAACGCCATACACGTAGTCTGAGGTTGAGAGGCCGGTTGGACGTACTGTCAGATTCTCTAAAACGATGTTGGAGGCAGCTTATGGAAGAGAAATTAACATTCAATTCTCTGGCAACAACTCTGGAGGACATTCCTGCAGTCAACATGCCAATTGTGTTGTGTGACAAAACTGCACATTTTAGAGTGACCTTTTGTCCCCAGCACAATGTTGACCTGTGTAATGATCATGCTGTTTAATCAGCTTCTTGAAATGCCACACCTGTCAGGTGGATGGATTAACTTGGCAAAGGAGAAATGTTCACTAACAGGGATGTAAAAAAATGTGTACATATGGAACATTTCTGGGATCTTTATTTTCAGCTCATGAAACAGGGGACCAACACTTTACATGCTGCATTTATATTTTTGTTTAGTGTAAAATAGCACTCTTATCTACCCTTACATTTCACTCAAAACCCCACACCAATTTTCCCCTAAAAAATGTTTTTTATAAAAAGTTTCTGAAAACCAAGGAACGATAAAAGGCTCCCAGCACTTGTGCAAGCAGCTCCCACACAGGAACGACCCAATTAGTCCACAGCGTGACTGTCATCTGAAAGAGAGCGTCAGCTGCCCAGGACTCCTGGCAAGCCAATGGGACTGGAAGTTGGAGCGGCTCGCTGGCATCGACAGGCCTATTAACTCATCTCATTGCAGTATGGGCAGCCGATGAAGTGAGATGATGACAGAAATCAAATTAAATTAGGAAGTGAGAAACAGCCTAGTGGTGAGTGTGTTGGGGGAGATTAGACAGAGGATGAGGCTTGCCTCACAGACAGACTAGTCTGGACTGGGCACACCTACGTCGTGCACAGAGACCTCTGGAGGCCTCTCCCGTCGCCTGGCTGTGTGGCAGAGGCACTGTCAAGAAACAAAACGTCAACGGCCTACACATTCGTTGATCTTAAAGGATAGGCGTGAGCAATATGGTTTAAACTCCACTCAGCCTATCAGAAGGCAAGGTGAAGGAATTACCATACTGTTTAAACCTATCAGATCCTTTGATATCTACAGGAGTGCCCAGGCCTTAGGGGTGGATTGAGATTCAGCATGAGCCTGTGTTGTCTAGTACTGCGCAGGACCCAGCCAGTGCCTTCAAAACAGCCCATTTAATAATGCAACATTGAGGAGTTATTTGTCCAAGGAAAACATTTGAATAATGGCTTTGAATGCTTCACATGAACATGGCCCATCCCATGGCAAAATGGGGAATTTCTCCTGCAGACATAGCGGTACTAGGACACTACATGATTATGACGACAGCGCATAATTTTTTATCACTGCTCTAGGAAACTTGTGGAAGAGCAGAATAAACTTAACGATGGTCCAAAAACATCTGTATTTAGAGATGGCAACCTCTACTCCTGTGCAACAACAATTATGATCAATTGAATCAATCAATTAACACAATCAGTCTAATCAAAATAATAGTCTAAATCAATAAGCCTGGGTTCTAACGAGTTTTGGGAGATGCCATCATTACATTAGAATTTATATTTAACTAGGCAAGTCAGTTAAGAACACATTTTTATTTACAATGACGGCCTACCCCCGGCCAAACCCTAATCCGGTGAACGCTGGGCCAATCGTGCGCCGTCCTATGGAAGAAGCTACATGGAAGAAGAGTGATTTTCCGGTGGTGATAGTGTTTTGGATGCTCTGCTGTTCACGCAGTGCTGAAACCACACCAAAACACAAGCAGGGGCCAAGCAGCACACACTATTCCCTGTTCTCACAATAGTGCTTTTATCTGGCCACATCTCTTCCAAGATTCCTTTTTCTGGAGAAAACAATGAGTAAAAACACATTTAAAAAAAAGGTTTTTAAATCAGGATCTCACCGATTTTTCACAGCCAACCTTGTGACGTTCATATGATCGAACGGTACGATGAACTCACTGATTATGGGGTGGGACCGGTGGGGGAAACAAGGGGAGAGTTTGTGTTATCTTATACCGTGCATTTGGAAAGTATTCAGACTCCTTGACTTTTTCCACATTGTTATGTTACAGCCTTATTCTATAATTGATTAAATTGTTTATTTCCCATCAATCTACGCACAATACCCCATAATGACAAATGTAAAACAGGTTTCATTTTTTTTTTTGCAAATGTATAATAGAGTTCAGACCCTTTACTCAGTACTTTGTTGAAGCACCTTTGGCAGCGATTACAAGCTTGAGTTTTCTTGGGTATGACACTACAAGCTTGGCACAACTGTATTTGGGGAGTTTCTCCCATTCTTCTCTGCAGATCCTCTCAAGCGCTGTCAGGTTGGATGGGGAACATCACCACACAGATATTTTCAGGTCTCTCCAGAGATGTTTGATCGGGTTCATGTCCGGGACCTGCTGGACCACTCAAGGTCATTCAGAGACTTATCCCAAAGCCACTCCTGTGTTGTCTTGGTTGTGTGCTTAGGGTCGTTGTCCTGTTAGAAGGTGAACCTTCGCCCCAGTCTGAGGTCCTGAGTGCTCTGGAGCAGGTTTTCATCAAGGGTCTCTCTGTACTTTGCTCCGTTCATCTTTCACTCGATCCTGACTAGTCTCCCAGTCCCTGCTGCTGAAAAACATCCCCACAGCATGATGCTGCTACCACCATGCTTCACTGTAGGAATGGTGCCAGGTCTCCTCCACATTGAACTCTTTGGCCTGAATACCAAGCGTCAATCTTTATTTCATCAGACCAGAGAATCTTTTTTCTCATGGTCTAAGAGTCCTTTAGGTGCCTTTTGGCAAACTCCAAACAGGCTGTTATGTGCCTTTTAAATGAGGAGTGGCTTTCGTCTGGAGACTCTACCATAAAGGCCTGATTGGTGGAGTGCTACAGAGATGGTTGTTCTTCTGGAAGGCTTTCCCATATCCACAGAGGAACTCTGGAGCTCTGCCAGAGTGACCAACATGTTCTTGGTCACCAAGGCCCTTCTCCCCCGATTGCTCAGTTTGGGGGGCGGCCAGCTCTAGGAAAAGTATTGGTGGTTCCAAACTACTTCCATTTAAGAATGATGGAGGCCACTCTGTTCTTGGGGACCTTCAATGCTGCAGAAATATGTTGATATTTGTGCCTCGACACAGTCCTGTCAATTTCAGAATAAAGCTGTAACGTAACAAAATATGGAAAAATAGAAGGGGGCTGAATACTTTTTGAATGCACTGTATGAGGAGAGTCAGGCACCGTGGACAGGAGGTGCATGGCGGGCTGCTGCGCTGGTACTGCCGAGACTTGCCCACCACCTCAAGAGGAAAGGGTAAGCAGCAGAGAATGAAAACAGGAAACATGGATCGCCGTCTGTACACGGAGGTGCTGTGGTGGGGAGAGGGTCAGTAGGTCTGGGGTGTGGTAGAGAGACGGGGGGGGGGGGGGGGGGGGGTGCTCATTCAGGCTTCCTGTCTTGGCACACTTTTTCCTGCCCATATCCTTTCTGCCGAAAAATGCACCCAGCTCCTCCCTTCTTCCTCCACCTCAGGCCTAGTACCCGGTGCCAACCCAAACAGACTTCACAGCTCCAGTTCCAGCTCCCCTCTTATAATGTTTCCTTCGCCAGCCTCTTCCAAGTGGCCCCAAAAGGTCAATTTCCCCCCCCTACCCAAAGACAGACAGAGACACACATTTGTAGCTGTTTGACACTAATAATGCTCTCCTGTTGACAACGATAGCTTTAAATGGATATTTTGAACTAAAAATACTACTTGCCACTTCCTGAAAAGTTACTCACTTCACATTACGTCATACTACACAGACGGTGTGAAAACAGTCATCCAACTATGCACTTTAAAAATAGAAATTTTTAGGAAGCAAATGTGAAAACCACATACAGTTGAAGTCGGAAGTTTACATACACTTAGGTTGGAGTCATTAAAACTCGTTTTTCAACCACTCCACAAATTTCTTGTTAACAAACTATAGTTTTGGCAAGTCGGTTAGGACATCTACTTTGTGCATGAAAAGTAATTTTTCCAACAATTGTTTACAGACAGATTATTTCACTGTATCACAATTCCAGTGGGTCAGAAGTTTACATAAATTAAGTTGACTGTGCCTTTAAACAGCTTGAAAAATTCCAGTAAATGATGTCATGGCTTTAGAAGCTTCTGATTGACTTAAAATTATGTCTATTAGCCATTAGAGGTGTACCTGCGGATGTACTTCAAGGCCTACTTTCAAACTCAGTGCGCCTCTGCTTGACATCATGGGAAAATCAATTGAAAATCAGCCAAGACCTCAGATTCTTTTTTTTTTGCAGACCTCCACAAGTCTGGTTCATCCTTGAGAGCAATTTCCAAACGCCTGAAGGTACCACGTTCATCTGTACAAACAATAGTACGCAAGTACAAACACCATGGGACCACACAGCCGTCATACCGCTCAGGAAGGAGACGCGTTCTGTCTCCTAGAGATTAACGTACTTTGGTGTGAAGTGCAAATAATCCCAGAACAGCAGCAAAGGACCTTGTGAAGATGCTGGAGGAAACAGGTACAAAAGTATCTATATCCACTGTAAAATGAGTCCTATATTAACATAACCTGAAAGGCCCCTCAGCAAGGAAGAAGGCACTGCTCCAAAACCGCCATAAAAAAGCCAGACTATGGTTTTCAACTGCACATAGGGACAAAAATAGTACTTTTTGGAGAAATATCCTCTGGTCTGATGAAACAAAAATAGAACTGTTTGGCCATAATGACCATCGTTATGTTTGGAGGAAAAAGGGGGAGGCTTGCAAGCCGAAGAACACCATCCCAACCTTGAAGCACGAGGGTGGCAGCATCATGTTGTGGGGGTGCTCCCTCAAAAGCAACAAGCTGCAAAAGCCATAGAGCGTAAAAGTGAGTGGGTTTAGGTTATACTATTTCTACAGGTTTGAACTCCGCCCCTTTTAAAACGTCAGCACACTAAAAAGGGCCCTCTGTTTTACAAATGTGCTCATATCTCTGACGTCGATATCCGCTCCCATGGAACATTCCCTCTACACCTCTAAAAGCCTGCCATGGTGGGGAAAGGAAAAACAAGACAATCCCTCCAGCATGGCCACTCTTCCTGACTATGTGAACAGAGAGGCAACATGGATTACACCAGGGTTGTGTTCATTAGGGCAGCATAGCAAAATGTTTCACAAAGAAAATGTGTTCTTCTTGGACAAGTTTAGGTAGTCCCTCCCCGTTTAAGTCAAGAGTTTTTCCCTGGTCAGGTCATGTGCTCAGAAAAAAAGTCAACACTGTGGATATAAAGCTGTCCAGAATCAAACTGGTAGGCCTAAACATGTTTCCACTGAATAGGTATATGCTACTGTATTGTCCATCTACTTCTCATTGTCTCATGTCTATTAAGACTCCATTATCACATCAAAACCTCCAGCATTGAGCTAGTCAAAGTCTATGACCTCACCGACAGCAGGCTTTTGTTCCTGGGGGGCTTGGGCTGGAAGACAGAACAGCAGGTGGTTGAAGAGAAATACTGGCCAGAGTGTGGACCCTGGGGTCCAAAGGCCATGGCTAGCGTAATAAAACCTACACCCCATGCTACGTTTGCATACAAGCCTCCTTTGTCGAGACAGTTTTGTGCAACGTCCCGTGAGGAAGGCCTCCTATCTGCTTTGTGCAACTAGTGTAACTAACTTACTGAAGAAGTGCTGACGTCATAAAAACACTGTAAAAGGGCAAGCACATCTGCAGCTGAACTCATTTGTGGTTTCTCTACGCACATTCACACTAATGAACCTTGACAAAAGATGCTATGACACTGTAGAAATGTAATACAGTTTTACAAGACTAGGTTTTAGTTCACCTTAACAACAATAGTAGGACCTATACCCAAGATGTAAACGACATGGCTGTTCTCTGGGCCCTCTGAGAACGATTTGACATCCGTTTTTCATTCTTGCATCTGCCAAGACTGTTGATGTTTTCATACCGTTGTCTCTCAGGTCATGACATAAATGACCAAAGCAGAGGCATCTGAGTTAAGAGAACACTGACAGGCAGGTGGCAGGCAGGCGGCAGGCAGGCCTTCATCTTCCTCTGGCTGAGAGAGAGAAAGGAATTCATCTCGGAGAGCAGCCTTGAGGCTTCGTCTGTTTGATCCAGAGGAGTGAACAGCGCTCCAATAACATATAACATGACTCTGAGCAACCGGTGTTGCTTCCAAGAACAACTGAGGAACTTTTTCCCCATCACAATCAGTGTCTGTCACAAACAAACTTGTGTGTCCTCAACAGCTACCTCCATGCCAATGAGCTTTCAGGAAGGAGCACAAATCCCCTGGATGCTTTTCTAATTGGCCCCCTTCCCCCACTCCTCTATACAGAGCCAGAGTAGCCTACACTGTGTTGGCACTGAAAGGGCAGTTTTGGTGCTTTGGCCCTGCTAGTACACCTGCTCCGGAACTCACATCAAGTCCTGCCAGTGTTGAACTGACCCTGAGGGGATTTCTCAAGTGGGGATTCCCCTATTCACAAATTACTAATCAATGTTCTCCACCAGCTGTTGAAGGCCATTCATGATCAATCATTCACAACAGCATACATAGCCTCTATCGCTATAACGCATGATATTTGCAATAACACTCATGCTGTAATAAAAATGTGATGGTTGTGTATCAATAAGAGTGATTATTAGTCCGGACTAATCATGTATGGTTCGTAACGCTGTATCTTATGTCACTGGCGATTCGTTTTTTTTTTTTAAATTATGTTTATGGGTTGTGCAATCCAACCTATTACTAGATAAGCTGCTGTGTCCAGTAGCCTTATAGAACGTGTTTAGCTGACCATGACACACATTGCAAAGCAGCTGGGCTACCATAAATGTATGTCTGACATCGCTATCGTCCAAGAAAACAACACTACAGTCAGATAGCTCGTTCTAGATGACATTCCAGTCACCGTGAAAAACGTACGCGTGCTTACGTTATCTAATGACTATAGAGAACGGGCTACTGTGAAAAAAATAAAGTCCAGGGAAAGTCCGATCAGTCCAGGGAAATTCGTTAGCAAACTATAGCCCAATATACTAGTTATAGCCTACACTAAAAACATGCATCTGACTGGAGTCTGGACTATCCTATAACAAACCATATCCTACACGGCCAACTTAAAAAACACCACCTCGATATAGTTTAATGATCAACGGATTTAGAGCGAACATGAACATATGCAGTATCTTACATTTTCTAAAGAAACAATCCTGGTAACAAATGAGTAAGCTCTCACCATAAACATGCATATCTGTTGCGCCTTTAACGCAATAATGCTAAATGAAGAAAAAAAAAACATCGATATCTGGAAACCTACCATTTTACTAAGATCCATAGTCTCAGAAAAATGCAGGGTGGCTGTGAGATCAAAGACGAAGCGGGTCGCTGGCAAAACTTCCGACACAGTAGTCTACAACTGGGAAAGGAGAAATCTAGAAACGCTTATGAGGGAAACGGTGGTGGAGTGGGCCCGTTAACTCAACATGTGTCCCGATTTGGTATCAAATTCTCTCCTTCCGTGTCCATTCTACTCTCCCCGGCCTTACGTGCTCAGTTGACGGTGGGGGCTCCCAGACACAGCATCCGACTGTCGAGAAGCGGAACCGAACCGTCTATAAAACGACAGTCTACACACGGGAACGTGTACGGTATGCTGCACCTCTGCATTTTCCGCATGTTTCATACCATTTTAGATTGCAGTATTAAAAACGACATGACAGTGTCTAAGCATCGAGTATTTAATATCTGTCCGGGGCTTTTGTGTTAACAGCGTGCTCTCACTGAGACAATAGGTGTAGACCGGGGATGGTACAAACCCCCGCCCAAACTAACCTCGTTCCTCACCACGTAACAAATTATACAATCCCGAATAAAAAAAACGAACTATCAAATAATTTATGAGAAGACGAGACACCAGAGCAGCGCGGCTCGGACACACTGCAAATAATCATGATGGTAAACAATGTAACTTTCCATCACCAGTATAACAAATCATCAGTGATTGGGTGACTGCTACATGTGGCCATAACATTACTCTCTGATGTAGGCCTATGTCTATGGGCCATATTGAAATATGATGTGCTTTACAAAAAGTGTACCCTACAGTAGCATTATTAAAGTAAGTCACTGTCAATATCAAAGATATGCTGTGACTCTACTGCAAAAAGGAACCGTTTTCAGTCTTCAGCTATGCTGAGGCAATGTGGCTATGAACGTTAGCCGACTGAGTAATTTTAGGTAAATAGTGCCCCCCGCTGGTTACTTTATATCAGAATCATGAAATGATTGCACTGTCTGGAACCTTCACAAAAGAAATCGAACAGCTCAGATAATTTCAGATAGCTATTCAAACGAGTTGGCTTCTTAAATTATAGAAAAAGCAAAAATAAGTCAACATTAGCCCAAGCATATCATTCTTTAGTAATAACCTCAGAAATGTGGTATTTTTTCGGAATTGTTTGCACATCATGCATGAAAATCACATGAACAAATAAAGTTACTATTATTATTATAACTACTAGGGCCAATTGAGGAGCATAGTTCACGGTAATCAATATTTGACCCATTCTCCTGCTGGCAGACTGGCCGCTCCACACAAACAGTCACTCTTCAGACAAAGCCTGCTCTTCACCACAGTCTCTTCACTTCCTGGTACTGTGTGGGTGGACCCACCGAGCACTGCTTTATGGAGAGTCTGCAATTCTCACATACACTACTCTAGGCCTTTGAGTATCATGTTTACATTGTAGTCAGTTATATAATATTGATTGTTTACAAAACTTGAGTTTCTCTTTTCATCTAAGTCCCCATACATTGATTCCGCCTTTGTGATGGTGGTGCCGAGAACACACACACACACACCAAGTTTCAAGGGTCAAAGTCCCCTCTGTCTCAATTATGTGGGCAACGTTCATATAATGGCCTTGAACATAGCTGAGACAAAAAAGTTACAGACCAAAAATCAACTTACTGGTAGGTCATGCTGGCATTTCATTGCGGAGTAGGCCCTTCTAGCCAGTTGGCCAGACTCAGGGCATATCGCTACTGTGTGTGAGAACAGTATCCACTAAGCAATACTAGTTTTACTCAATAATATTATCAAGTCCGATAGAAATTAGATCTAAAAATCACAAGAATTATTGTAATAATGAACTCAATAATACAAATGTAGGTCCTTGTGATGATGTAACCTAAGCATCCAATGTCCAATTAACTTTTTTTCAGCATGTAAAATATCTAATCTACTCCAAATTAAATGCCAGAGTTAATGCCATTATGATCTCATCTCGGCACTTTGTTCCAATCGCTGACCTGCCACTCATGTCCAGGACCTTTTCAATTTACAGCCGGTGCAATGAGGCCACAGCCCAGTGCCTGCTGTTTTTGCTGCCTCAGTGGTTTTAGTGGGCCCGGGCCGCTTTCGCTCTCCCTGTGCGTGTGTGTATGTAACTACCTCTCTCTGGTTATAATGACAGGGTACAAGCACATGGTGGGTGTAACTTACAAAGGCAGGGAGAGAAAAAGGAAGACCAAGAGTATTTGTAACAGACAGAGAGATTAGAGAGTCCACCCTGCTGTGCTGCTCATGCCCAAGGGACATTCCACAGCTGCCAGGGCACCACAGTGCCCCACTAAAGGGGGCACAGGCGTTCTCTTAGTCAAACCAAGGTACATGATCTAAGAACTAAACTGTTAACATTGTCCAAAAGTGTCAGAATGACTCTTACTCTCAAAAAGCAGAGAATTTTAACACCCACCATCTCAGATTGTTTTGAAATGGTTTCTGTTAGAAACATAAGATTATCATTCCTGCAACATCATTTAGTTTCATTTATTAAATAAAGCATAATTTAGAAATTAAGCTAATTGATTGCACCAAAATTGGCAAATTAAATTTATAGGGTTCATATAATATTCAATAAATATAGTACCTAACATAGTACCAATATAGTACCGATTTGGACTAAACGGTTTTCTAACAATGGGTAAGACATGAGGAATCCAAAGAAATTGTCACCCACGGACACCCCACCCCAAATAACAAGTATATAGCATCAGTTTTCCATGTCTGACAAGCAGTATGGAACTGCAGCTCAGAGTATTGTTTCTTCATTCCCAGTGAATTTGGTGATGTTTTTTCCACTGTTCAGTTGAAAGTCATTGAAGTTGTTAGGTTTATGTCCCAGCCTACATCCTGATATTACCAGGTTCTGGCCACTAGATGGTGCTGTTCCAGGTGATTACTCTTATTTTAAAAGGCGGCTTTTGACAATTTCTTTGGATTCTTCATTGAATATTATATGATTGCTATAAATTAAAATGGCCAATTTGGGTGCAATCAATTAGCTTAATTTCTCAGAGATCTAATTATATATTATATTTCAACAAAATAATGTTGCAGGAATGCTAATCTTATCTGTTTCTAACAGAAACCATTTAAGATGGCGGGTGTTATGGCTTGCTGAAATGACATGGAACGACCCATACCGAATACCCAGAGGCAGCCTGCCTTGTAGAGCTGTGGGATGCAGCAGACAGGCAGGAACGATCTGGGTCTAAATGTAAGGCCTTAATTATGTAAGCCACACTGCTGTGTGGTGGAGTCGATCTCATGATGTATCCCACAATAGAAAGCCCAGTCTGGGAGGCCCATGAGAGGTTCTAAAGTGGGGTGCCCGGCTGAACGGAAGTAGCCTTCCCACAGACGCAGCCATGTTTCTCTCATTTCAGACGACTATCCAGACAGACACTCTGTCATTGTAGCAGGCAGTACTTAGCTATGGTTTCCGACCACAACAGTGGTGTTCATCACCATGGTGCATTCCAGGGAAGATGGATGGAAAAACATCAACATGTAGTCTAGGCCTACCAGCCTATTTCAGGAATAAATAGAAACTAATTAAACCAAGACTCTTTTATTGTTTCAAGACAAAGTCAGGCCTGTCTTTCCAGACGAGAAAGAGGTGGATAGCAGCTCTCCCCTGGAAGTTAAATGGTTAGTTAAAGTGGTACGGTTTTCAAATGGAGGTGGACTGCTGAAACGACTAAAATAGTTTCTCAAGTTGGTCACTGAGCTCATTTTTCAACAACTGTGCCATTATGTTTCATGACCGATGAGAAACTCTTACGTAGCACCACAACTGTGACTCCAGAGAGAGGCCTTCATAAACAAGCACACCATAGATTAATTCCATCCACAAACAGAGAGAGCATTACTAATTTCAGGTCTCTAAACATGTCCTTATATGTATGCTGTATGTGTTACCTGGCCCTGGGCGAGGTATTTTTATAACTCTGCAGACAAAATGATGGAGCGAGGACTCCGAGTCTGAACACACCCTTGTTGTTTACCCGACTCTCAGGCTTTAAGCCTCGCCGAGATAGTAGCCCTGGGACCCATAACTTCACCCGTACCACTATCAGTCTACTCTAGAGACTTGTTCTGTGTCAATGCATTTCTATGCACCATAAAAAGACTGCATGTTTCCAACTCCTACGGTCATTTGTGTAACCGCACAAACTGATCTGGGACCAGGCTAGATTGTATTAGAGTGCTTGTGCCTGAACAGAGGAGCTGGAAAGAGGTCTTAGAGCAGAGCCAGACTGGAGGTTTTGGGACAGTGGTGAAAGCCAGCAGATTCAGGCAGATCTGAGCTAAAACAGATCAGATTAACTCGGGATGATCCCTGTATTAAAGCACAAACAAGATTTCACCGATTCCTCCCTGCGCCACAGAACAGCTTTACGACTGCTGACAAAAATCTACCATAACAAAAACAACTGCCATAACCAGATTAGGAATCATATCCAATTTGAGCAATTTTGAGAGGAATGTGGTGTGATTGATTTTAGGTGAAAGCCTAAACTTGTCTATGCCACAGTCGCAGCACACTACGACTACAAGAGACAGCAAACCTCTGCTCTCTGGATCAATCTTCAGTCCCGTAAATGAGTGCTCAAAAGCTTACTGATTCATTTAGCAGTGGTCGTAGTAGAAGATGGGAAAAGCAGGTTGCAGCAACCGCTGAAAAATATATAATCCGGCAGAGCAGGGTCATTCAAAGGCTTGATTCACCTGGCCTACTTTTGACTGGTCTGGGAAGAGGGGGGAGAGACCGCCAAGCAGGAAGTGTCTTGTCCACATAGCTCAGTAGCTTGCTTGAAAAACGAGATTGCGTTTTTTCTGGACTTCAGCTCTTGAGTAACAGCCTGTCAGCTACATGGGATGGATAATTCATATAACATCCAAACCATTAAAAAAAAGGGGCAATCTGCAGTTGCTACATCCATTTTTGGATTTATAAAATGACAATATGTACCCATTGATTCTAGAAGAATATAACTTAGAAATGCCCCATGAGCTTAATTCAACTGTCCTACCCCATCAAAACCTAGAATAAGCTTGTTTCACTCCAATGTTTGTAAACAAACACTATATAGCCTCAAAATATGATTAAAACTAAAACATTTGATATCATGGATGATCAGTCCTTGCATCCATAGTTCTGTCTATGAACTCTCCAGCCCCATCCCTCAGTTTGTTTTTACAAACACTTTGTTAGAACTGCGGATTTCCCCTTTAAACCGCATCAACAAACAGTGCTGCTCAGTTCCACCATTTCTTCCTTCCTTTCCCACAATTTATTTCCCTGTATCAAAGCAAAAATGATAGTCCCACCCAGCTCTCTCTCACACACACCCCACCCAGTATGTAGGCTGATTGCACTTTCCAGAACCCATTACAATATCCCAGGTCAATAGTTCTAGTGCTGTGTCCAGGAGTCACTAATAGGCTTTTACTGCAGTTCGATACATGGTAGTGGTATTTATAGATAGTCCAGGCAGACACACACAGCATTTTTGCGAACCTCTCTGAATAGTCCAGGCAGACACACATAATTTAGCCGCTCTCGCCACAGTTGTGGGCGTCACCTCTCCTTAGATATGGTAAATCAGACCTGTTCTTATCAGGCAGAATTCCTCAAAAGGACTACATTTGTGCTCATAGGACTAACCCATTTCAACAGATTTTGATCTTGCACTGAAAACCCAACACTGATGTCATGTCTCTATAATCTTTGCAATGTCAATTTTATGTGATGGCATATTTTCCTCCTACGGGTGCTAGGCTATTTGAGGCATAGCAATCAAAAACTAATATTAGATATGTTACCCCCTGCTAAGAATGAGGAGAGATGATGTTGGCTTGCTGTTGTGTGGTGGTACTACAGTACTGCATTGTACTACAAACATCGTAAACAATGCATTCCTGTAAACACTCGCTGATTTAGGTCAAATTGGCGCGCATGGGTCATGAGCAATGTTCACAAAAAAAATCCATGGAAATTCGAATGTGCGAGGCAGCACCAATCAGTCAAGCAGATGAATCATGACATGTCTGCACGTTCTCACGCTGAAAGGATCATTGCCAATTTCAACGCAACGGACGGTTCGAACTCGAAGCTATACCAGAACTATTATAATATCTTCACATTTCTTAGTCCCTTCTAATTCTGTAAACGAAATCCCGAATTCCCACTAAACAAGTGTTTTACCTGACCGCGTTCAAAGTTCTCCTTTTCAAGTTCGAAACTGTTGGCACCACCGGTCCGACGAATCAGCGCTTTGTGAATTGGGTTCGGTACTTGCTGCATGGAACTCTTCACTCGGTCCATTGTGTCTCTTTAGAATTTCCACTGAAAAATAATATTTCTACAAAGTCATCGTCAAATTATTAATGAAAATTGACAATAATAGTCCATGCAGTCGACCAATTCAGGAGATCATTTCGCCTGGCCACTGCGTCTCCCTCTGTAGGCGATGTCATGTTTTTAATCTGGGTTCGTAACCAAGTAGAGGGTGGGATTTTACTAGTTGCGAAGTGGTCAATACCAGTTGGATGCGTTCATGTGCTTTGAATTTGTTGACAAACGCAGATTTGCTTATGCCCAACAAGCTGTGTAGACCATAAACTAAAAGTACAGCTATCATGCTTGTAAACAAATGATAGTGTTCAGAAAATATATAAATAAATACAATTTTAAATAATGCAGTGTTTTGCATTTAACTGCCAAAATGCTGTTATCAAGATAATTTTCTTAGTAGGTGGTCAGTTGTCAGTTTGTGCGAGAAATGTGAGCTCATGATGATAGAGTTTCCCACTTGTAATTACCATTTGGAAGGCCATTCAAGTGGATTTTTCCCAGTCCTATGTGGTAAATTCCCACTCCGCACTTGATTATGAACGCAGGGTTAAACCTGATGTGCAGTGGGGTTGCTGGTTGTACTAAACTGATTTTAAAATATAATCCTCATGCTCTCATGTTGTTACCCTTTCTCCCTATGCAGTCTAAATCCGTTTTTTTGCGAAGGTGTTGCACTGTTTTGACACTGATGAACCATAGAGTTGCCCAGAACATAGAGATACATAGAACTCATTTTTGTATCTGTGCTATTATGTTTTAACCTTTATTTAACTAGGCAAGTCAGTTAAAAACAAATTCTTATTTTACAATGACAGGCTACCCCGGCCAAACTCTCCCCTAACGCGGACGACGCGTCTGTGACAGCGCCATTGAGGCATCTCCATAGGAGTAGTTCTTCTTCACGATTGGTTGATCCTTTCTGATGACCTGGTTGGACATGACTCCAGCAGGGTCACCAGGAAGGATCAGCCAATGAAGTTGGAAGTCCAACCTGGACTCAGAGGTCAACATAACATAGTACATGTAAATCCGGGACACACTAATTAGTATGATATGTTAGGTTTCAAATGGTACTGTAGGTATTAATTTCTGATTGTCCATCATTCATGTCGTATGATATGTTACGAATTCCAATTCGTATGATATGTTACGAATTGTAATTTGTACAGTATGGTACAAATTTGCTAAACGTATGATATGTTACAAATTCCAATTTGTTGTGACTAAAGTTAGCTAAATTAGGGGTTATTGGTTAGGTTAAAGGGTTAAGGTTAGGATTAGATAACATGCTAAGTAGATCAAAAGTAGTAAATAGTTGAAAAGTTCCTAATTATCTAAAAAGCAAAAGTTGTCCGCGATGACAATCGAACACGGAACCTTTGGGTTCTTAGAAGTTCACTAGACCTTTGCCTTATACATTTCATACTGATTTGAGTATCCTGGATTATAATTTAATATGTTACTTCTAGTCTATGAGACCAGGCTGGAAAGTCCCACCCAGTTGACTACATTAAAATTGTGGAAGCCCTCAATGGTGCTGACTATGCTAATATGGTATTTTGGCCACGCCTTTTGGCCACTAGAGGCCTCTATCATTCTCTACGGCCCAGATGCACTGGCTGGAATTCCGCTGTTGTTGAGCTGACCCCAATTAGTTGACTGGTCGATTTTTTTGGCTGTTGGTCGACCAAGATTGTTTTAGTCGAGCAGTAACAAATATATATTTGCGGCCATCTCAGTGAACTAATCCGTTGCGGAGGCCAAGACTAAATGCCAATTTATGCTTGATTTGAAAATGTGGTTGTATGCTCCATATGGAGGCAATTGTGGAGCCTCCAGAGGCACGCAGAGGCCAAATCAAGCTCTGTAAGGCATCACCATGGGCCTCCCAAATGTTGTAACAATGCGGAGGGCACCACCCTCTTTTTGAAAGATGCTGACCAGATTCCTAGAGCAGTCGATGTGATAAATATTTTATGTTTCTTGGCCCAAGCAAGTCACTTCTTATTATCTGTGTCCTTTAGTAGTGGTTTCTTTGCAGCAATTCGACCATGAAGGCCTGATTCAAGCAGTCTCCTCTGAACTGTTGATATTGAGATGTATCTGTTACTTGAACTCTGTGAAGCATTTATTTGGGCTGCAAATTCTGAGGTTGGTAACTCTAATGAACTTATACACTGCAGCAGAGGTAACTCGGTCTTCCTTTCCTGTGTCGGTCCTCATGAGAGCCAGTGTCATCATAGCGCTTGAAGCTAAGTAGTAACATCAACATGATGCCTTCTAATTGCAGTCACTGTACTCATAATATACAGGAGAACGATCGCCTTACGGCGAGGATAGCTGTGCTACAAGCCCAGCTTCAGATGCAATCTTTAGGCAAGGGTAATTTCAGTGTAGGAACGAACGGATGAAACAGTGTCTCTGCCACCAGTAAGTACATATCGTAGTAAAAATCCCCTTGCACAGTCACCGCAGCCGGACAACTTTCTCATGGCTTCTGGAGGAAAATGCTGTAGGAATGCTCAACCGGTGTCGCTCATTCAGCCGACAGAAACTTTCAACCGGTTCTCCCCATTAAGCATTAAGCAGCAAGTCGGAGTCAGAGGCCAAGCCTTCTCTGGTCTCTACTCCTACCGTTACGGGGAACTGAGACGCCGAAGCCTCCCACTATTAGATCTGACAAATTGAAAACCCTAGTCATTGAAGACTCCATTACCCGCAGTATTAGACATAAAATGAATCATCCAGCGATCATACACTGTTTACCAGGGGGTAGGGCTACTGACGTTAAGACTAATCTGAAGATGGTGCTGGCTAAAGCTAAAACTGGCGAGTGTAGAGAGTATAGGGATATTGTTATCCACGTCGGCACCAACGATGTTAGGATGAAACAGTCAGAGGTCATCAAGCGCAACATAGCTTCAGCGTGTAAATCAGCTGGAAAGATGTGTCGGCATTGAGTAATTGTCTCTGGCCCCCTCCCAGTTAGGGGGAGTGATGAGCTCTACAGCAGAGTCTCACAACTCAATCGCTGGTTGAAAACTTTTTTCTGCCCCTCCCAAAAGATAGAATTTGTAGATAATTGTCCCTCTTTCTAGGACTCACCCACAAACAGGACCAAACCTGGTAGACGCAGCACTTCCCAGGAGTCACGTGTATCCTCTGTCACAGGAGGAGACTGCGGCTATGGAAACATATGTCTCCGACTCTCTGGGGCAGGGATACATTCGGCCTTCCACTTCACCTGCCTCCTCGAGTTTCTTTTTTGTGAAGAAGAAGGATGGAGGTCTGCGCCCGTGTATTGACTATCGAGGTATCAATCAGATCACTGTGAGGTACAGTTACCCGCTCCCTCTTATAGCCAGTGCATTGAGTCAGTGCACGGGGCGCGCTTCTTCACAAAATTGGATCTCAGAAGCGCTTACAACCTGGTGTGTATCCAGGAGGGGGATGAGTGGAAGATGGCATTTAGTACCACCTCTGGGCACTATGACTACCTTGTCATGCCGTACAGGTTGATGAATACTCCATCAGTCTTCCAATCCTTTGTAGACAAGATTTTCCGGGACCTCCGAGGGCAGGGTGTAGTGGTGTATATCGACGACATTCTGATATACTCCGCTACACGCGCCGAGCATGTGTCCCTGGTGTGCAAGGTGCTTGGTTGACTGTTGGAGCATGACCTGTAAGTGAAGGCTGATAAATGTCTGTTCTTTCAACAGTCTGTCTCATTCCTAGGGTACCGCCTTTCCACGTCAGGGATGGAGATGGAAAGCGACCACATTTCAGCCGTGCGTAATTGGCCGACTCCAACCACGGTAAAGGAGGTGCAGTTCTTAGGGTTTGCCAACTACTACCGGAAGTTTATCCAGGGCTTTGGTCAGGTAGCAGCTCCCATTACTTCACTGCTTAAGGGGGGACCGGTGCGACTGCAGTGGTCGGCTGGGGCGGACAGGGCTTTTGGTCACCTGAAGGCTCTGTTTACCCAGGCTCCCGTGCTGGCTCATCCCGATTCCTTCTTGGCATTTATAGTGTCTAGGAGGGTAGTAAGTTTTAAGTTCCTCGGCGTACACATCACAGACAAACTGAATTGGTCCACCCACACAGACAGCGTTGTGAAGAAGGCACAGCAGCGCCTCTTCAACCTCAGGAGGCTGAAGGAATCCGGCTTGTCACCAAAAGCACTCACAAACTTCTACAGATGCACAATCGAGAGCATCCTGTCAGGCTGTATCACCGCCTGGTAGGGTAACTGCTCAGCCCACAACCATAAGGCTCTCCAGAGGGTAGTGAGGTCTGCACAACGCATCACCAGGGGCAAACTACCTGCCCTCCAGGACACCTACACCACCCGATGTCACAGGAAGGCCATAAAGATCATCAAGGACAACAACCACCCGAGCCACTGCCTGTTCACCCCGCTATCATCCAGAAGGCGAGGTCAGTACAGGTGCATCAAAGCAGGGACCGAGAGACTGAAAAACAGCTTCTATCTCAAGGCCATTAGACTGTTAAACAGTCACCACTAACATTGAGTGGCTACTGCCAACACACTAACTCAACTCCAGCCACTTTAATAATGGGAATTTATGGAAATTGATGTAAAATATATCACTAGCCACTTTAAACAATGCTATTTAATATAATGTTTACATACCCTACATTACTCATCTCATATGTATATGTATATATTGTACCCTTCCTTCGTCACAAGGAAACACCACGATCCTGGTCGTTGTGGATCGGTTTTCTAAGTCCTGCCATCTCCTACCTTTGCCCAGTCTTCCTACGGCTCTAAAGACTGCGGAGGCCCTGTTCACCCACGTCTTCCGGCACTACGGGGTGCCTGAGGATATAGTTTCTGATCGGGGTCCCCGGGGTCTGGAGGGCGTTTATGGAACGTCTGGGGGTCTCGGTCAGCCTCACATCAGGTTTTCACCCCGAGAGTAACGGGCAGGTGGAGAGAGTTAACCAGGATGTGGGTAGATTTCTGCGGTCCTATTGCCAGGACCGCCTGGGGGAGTGGGCGGCTTTCATCCCCTGGGCAGAGATGGCCCAAGACGCCCACAACTTCACTAACCTATCTCCTTTTCAGTGTGTACTAGATTATCAGCCAGTCCTGGCACCGTGGCATCAGAGCCAGATCGAGGCACCTGCGGTGGATGAATGGTTTCGGCGCTCGGAGGAGACATGGGACGCTGCCCATGTGCACCTGCAACGGGTCATCAGGCGGCAGAAGGCGAGCGCCGACCGCCACCGCAGTGAGGCCCCGGTGTATACACCGGGGGATCGGGTCTGGCTCTCGACCCGAAACCTGCCCCTTCGCCTGCCCTGCCGGAAGCTGGGTCTGCGGTTTGTGGGGCCATTTAAAGTCCAGAGGAGACCAAACAAGGTTTGTTATAGGTTACAGCTCCCCCTTATTACCATATTAACCCCTCATTTCATGTGTCTCTCTTCAGGCCGGTGGAGGCTGGTCCGCTCCAGGAGTCTGAGGTGCGGGAGGTTTCTCCGCCCCCTCTGAACATCGAGGGGGCCCCAGTGTATAATTTTCGAGCCATCATGGACTCAAGACGTCGGGCAAGGGGCCTTCAGTACCTCGTGGTGTGGGAGGGGTACGGTCCAGAGGAAAGATGCTGGGTGCCGGTGGAGGACATCCAGGACCCTTCGTTACTGTGGGAATTTCACCGTCTCCACCCGGATCGTCCTGCGCCTCGTCCTCCGGGTCGTCCCCGAGGCCAGTGTCGGCGCACTGCTGGAGCTGCGCATCAAGGGGGGGGGGGGGGGTACTGTCACGACTTCCGCCAAAGTTGGTGCCTCTCCTTGTTCGGGCGGCGCTCAACGGTCGATGTCATCAGTTTTCTAGCTGCCACCGATCTACGTTTCATTGTCCATTTGTTTTGTTTTTATTGTACACACCTGGTTTCCATTACATTATTATTTATTCCCTATTTAACCCTCTGGTTCCCACATGGTTTTGTGCGTGTTTGTTCGTTGATAAGTGTTCACTATTTCTGTGAGCTGTATATTTTCCCTGCGTGGAATTATTTTGTTGTTTATTCAAGTAAAATATGTTTTTTACTCAGTTCTGTGTCCTGTGCCTGACTCCGTCCTACCTGCTGCACATTGACACTTGACAGAAATAGGGTGCAGGCCTGGCAGCAGGCTGCTAACCAGCCTGCCAGCTTAGTGGAGTCTGTCACTAGCACAGTCAGTGTAGTCAGCTCAACTAATCACTGATCACAATCTTGATGTGATTGGCCTGACTGAAACATGGCTTAAGCCTGATGAATTTACTGTGTTAAATGAGGCCTCACCTCCTGGTTACACTAGTGACCATATCCCCCCGTGCAACCCGCAAAGGCGGAGGTGTTGCTAACATTTATGATAGCACATTTCAATTTACCCCCCAAAAAACAACGTTTTCGTCTTTTGAGCTTCTAGTCATGAAATCTATGCAGCCTACTCAATCACTTTCTATAGCTACTGTTTACAGGCCTCCTGGGCCATATACAGCGTTCCTCACTGAGTTCCCTGAATTCCTATCGGACCTTGATTATGAAGAAAAACATTAAGATCCACAACATTTATTCCACAGGACAAAACTAGGTCCAGAGTATGACTGTGGCCGTGAGTAGGTCTGGAGACATGTTGGCCAGACCCACTGAGTCGATGATGGCTCCGAATGCCTTTTGGAGTGGGTCTGTGGACTTTTCCATGTGAATATTAAAGTCACCAAAAATTAGAATATTTTCAGCCATGACGGCCATCACTATTTTATTAAGTTTGCAAGCGCAACAAATAATCTGCTCAGACCCCAACCAAGGATCATCAAAAGTCGTGCTATAAATTCTCGGACAACCCAAAGATTCCTAGATGCCCTTCCAGACTCCCTCCGCCTACCCAAGGACGTCAGAGTACAAAAATCAGTTAACCACCTGAGGAACTTAATTTAACCTTGCACAATAAATACCCTAGACGCACCCTTAAAAACAAAACACATTTGTCATAAGAAACTAGCTCCCTGGTATACAGAAAATACCCGAGCTCTGAAGCAAGCTTCCAGAAAATTGGAACGGAAATGGCGCCATACCAAACTGGAAATCTTCCGACTAGCTTGGAAAGACAGTACCGTGCAGTATCGAAGAGCCCTCACTGCTGCTTGATCATCCTATCTTCCAACTTAATTGAGGAAAATAAGAACAATCCAAAATTTCTTGTTGATGCTGTCGCAAAGCTAACTAGAAAGCAGCATTCCCTAAGAGAGGATGGCTTTCACTTCAGCAGTGATAAATTCATGAACTTTTTGAGGAAAAGATCATGATCATTAGAAAGCAAATTATGAACTCCTCTTTAAATCTGCGTATTCCTCCAAAGCTCAGTTGTCCTGAGTCTGCACAACTCTGCCAGGACCTAGGATCAAGGGAGACACTCAAGTGTTTTAGTACTATATCTCTTGACACAATGATGAAAATAATCATGGCCTCTAAACCTTCAAGCTGCATACTGGACCCTATTCCAACTAAACTACTGAAAGAGCTGCTTCCTGTGCTTGGCCCTCCTATGTTGAACATAATAAACGGCTCCCTATCCACTGGATGTGTACCAAACTCACTAAAAGTGGCAGTAATAAAGCATCTATTGAAAAAGCCCAACCTTGACCCAGAAAATATAAAAAACTATCGGCCGATATCGAATCTTCCATTCCTTTCAAAAATGTTAGAAAAAGCTGTTGCACAGCAACTCATTGCCTTCCTGAAAACAAACAATGTATATGAAACGCTTCAGTCTGGTTTTAGACCCCATCATAGCACTGAGACTGCACTTGTGAAGGTGGTAAATTACCTTTTAATGGTGTCAGACCGAGGCTCTGCATCTGTCCTCGTGCTCCTAGATCTTAGTGCTGCTTTTGATACCATCGATCACCACATTCTTTTGGAGTGATTGGAAACCCAAATTGGTCTACACGGACAAGTTCTGGCCTGGTTTACATCTTATCTGTCGGAAAGATATCAGTTTGTCCTCTGACAAATGAACTGTGCATTTTGGTGTTCCTCAAGGGTCTGTTTTAGGACCACTATTGTTTTCACTATGCATTTGACCTCTTGGTGATGTCATTTGGAAACATAATGTTAACTTTCACTGCTATGCGGATGACACACAGCTGTACATTTTGATGAAACATGGTGAAGCCCCAGCTTTGCTATCACAGACTGGAACATGTTCCGGGATTCTTCCGATGACATTGAGGAATACACCACATCAGTCACTGGCTTTATCAATAAGTGCATTGAGGACGTCGTCCCCACAGTGACTGTACGTACATACCCCAACCAGAAGCCATGGATTACAGGCAACATTCGCACTGAGCTAAAGGGTAGAGCTGAAGCTTTCAAGGTGCGGGACTCTAACCCGGAAGCTTATAAGAAATCCCGCTATGCCCTGCAACGAACCATCAAACAGGCAAAGCGTCAATACAGGGCTAAGATTAAATCATACTACACCGGCTCCGACGCTCGTCGTATGTGGCAGGGCTTGCAAACTATTACAGACTACAAAGGGAAGCACAGCCGCGAGCTGCCCAGTGAGACGAGCCTACCAGACGAGCTAAATCACTTCTATGCTCGCTTGAGGCAAGCAACACTGAGGCATGCATGAGAGCATCAGCTGTTCCGGACGACTGCGTGATCATGCTCTCTGTAGCCGACGTGAGTAAGACCTTTAAACAGGTCAACATACACAAGGCTGCGGGGTCAGACGGATTACCAGGATTTGTGCTCCGGGCATGTGCTGACCAGCTGGCAGGTGTCTTCACTTTCATTTTCAATATGTCCCTGATTGAGTCTGTAATACCAACATGCTTCATGCAGACCACCATAGTCCCTGTGCCCAAGAACACAAAGGCAACCTGCCTAAATGACTACAGACCCGTAGCACTCACGTCCGTAGCCATGAAGTGCTTTGAAAGGCTGGTCATGGCTCACATCAACACCATTATCCCAGAAACCCTAGACCCACTCCAATTTGCATACCGCCCTAACAGATCCACAGATGATGCAATCTCTATTGCACTCCACACTGCCCTTTCCCACCTGGACAAAAGGAACACTTATGTGAGTATGGTGTTCATTGACTACAGCTTAGCGTTCAACACCATAGTACCCTCAAAGCTCATCTCTAAGCTTAGGACCCTGAAACTGAACACCTCCCTCTGCAACTGGATCCTGGACTTCCTGATGGGCCGCCCACAGGTGGTGAGGGTAGGCAACAACACATCTGCCACGCTAGTGCCCTTCTGCACAACTCCAACACCATCATTAAGTTTGCAGAAAACATGATGGTGGTAGGCCTGATCATTGACAATGATGAGAAAGTGTATAGGGATGAAGTCAGTGTGGTGCCAGGACAACAACCTCTCCCTCAACATCAGCAGGACAAAGGTGCTGATCGTTGACTACAGGAAACGGAGGGCTGAGCACACCCCCATTCACATCGACAGGGCTGTAGTGGAGCGGGTTGAGAGCTTCAAGTTCGCCGGTGTCCACATCACTAAGGATCTATCATGGTCCTAACACACCAACACATGACAATGCCTCCTCCCCCTCAGGAGGCTGAAAAGATTTGGCATGGACCCTCAGATCTTCAAAAAGTTCTACAGCTGCACCACTGAGAGCATCTTGACAGGCTGCATCACTGCTTGGTATGGCAACTGTTTGACATCCGACTGCAAGGTGCTACAGTGAGTTCTGCATAAGGCCCAATACATCACTGGGGGCAAGCTCCCTGCCATTCAGGACCTCTATACCATGCAGTGTCAGAGGAAGGCCCTAAAAATGGCCAAAGACTCCAGCCACCCAAGTCATAGTGTTCTCTCTGCTACCACATGGCAAGCGGTACCGATGCACCAAGTCTGGAACCAACAGGACCCTAAACAGCTTCTATCCCCAAGCCATAAGACTTCTAAATTGTTTGATAAATAGTTAACCAAATAGCTACCCGGACTATCAGCATTGACCCGTTTGCACAATTTTTGTTTGACTCATCACATACACTGCTGCTACTGTTTACTATCTGTCTTTCATTCCTAGTTATACAGTGGGGCAAAAAAGTATTTAGTCAGCCACCAATTGTGCAAGTTCTCCCACTTAAAAAGATGAGAGAGGCCTGTAATTTTCATCATAGGTACACTTCAACTATGACAGACAAAATTAGATAAAGAAATTCAGAAAATCACATTGTAGGATTTTTAATTTATTTATTTCCAAATTATGGTGGAAAATAAGTATTTGGTCACCTACAAACAAGCAAGATTTCTGGCTCTCACAGACCTGTAACTTCTTCTTTAAGAGGCTCCTCTGTCCTCCACTCGTTACCTGTATTAATGGCACCTGTTTGAACTTGTTATCAGAATAAAAGAAACCTGTCTACAACCTCAAACAGTCACACTCCAAACTCCACTATGGCCAAGACCAAAGAGCTGTCAAAGGACACCAGAAACAAAATTGTAGACCTGCACCAGGCTGGGAACACTGAATCTACAATAGGTAAGCAGCTTGGTTTGAAGAAATCAATTGTGGGAGCAATTATTAGGAAATGGAAGACATACAAGACCACTGATAATCTCCCTCGATCTGGGGCTCCACGCAAGGTCTCACCCCGTGGGGTCAAAATGATCACAAGAACGGTGAGCAAAAATCCCAGAACCACACGGGGGGACTTAGTGAATGACCTGCAGAGAGCTGGGACCAAAATAACAAAGCGTACCATCAGTAACACACTACGCCGCCAGGGACTCAAATCCTGCAGTGCCAGACGTGTCCCCCTGCTTAAGCCAGTACATGTCCAGGCCCGTCTGAAGTTTGCTAGAGAGCATTTGGATGATCCAGAAGAAGATTGGGAGAATGTCATATGGTCAGATGAAACCAAAATATAACTTTTTGGTAAAAACTCAACTCGTCGTGTTTGGAAGACAAAGAATGCTGAGTTGCATCCAAAGAACACCATACCTACTGTGAAGCATGGGGGTGGAAACATCATGCTTTGGGGCTGTTTTTCTGCAAAGGGACCAGGACGACTGATCCGTGTAAAGGAAAGAATGAATAGGGCCATGTATCGTGAGATTTTGAGTGAAAACCTCCTTCCATCAGCAAGGGCATTGAAGATGAAACGTGGCTGGGTCTTTCAGCATGACAATGATCCCAAACACCCCGCCCGGGCCACGAAGGAGTGGCTTCGTGAGAAGCATTTCAAGGTCCTGGAGTGGCCTAGCCAGTCTCCAGATCTCAACCCCATAGGAAATCTTTGGAGGGAGTTGAAAGTCTGTGTTGCCCAGCAACAGCCCCAAAACATCACTGCTCTAGAGGAGATCTGCATGGAGGAATGGGCCAAAATACCAGCAACAGTGTGTGAAAACTTCATTTTGTCTGTCATAGTTGAAGTGTACCTATGATGAAAATTACAGGCCTCTCTCATCTTTTTAAGTGGGAGAACTTGCACAATTGGTGGCTGACTAAATACTTTTTCTTATTTACAATGATGGCCTACACCGGCCAAACCCGGACGATGCTAGGCCAATTGTGCGCCACCCTATGGGACTCCCAATCACGGCCGGTTGTGATACAGCCTGGACCAGGGTGTCTTTAGTGACGCCTCTAGCACTGAGATGCAGTGCCTTGGACCGCTGCACCACTTATTAAGGTAGTTAGCCACAGCCATAAGATCAGAATACATAAAGGTTACACAAAATATCTCACCCTGTTGATTGAGCCTGCCAACCAATATTTGTTTGCTCCAGTGCTTGACTTGGGCAGGAGCTCACCGGAACTGAGTACCAGTACCTAAAATGTTTTACTGCTTCAGTTCCTGCACCTCCGATAAAATATTGGTTTAAAACTATTGCAGAGTTCCTGCACCTAAAAATAAACAGTACTGACACACAAAATGAGTACCGGCACCAATTTCAGTCCACGTCAAGCACTGGTTTGCTCAATAGAACCAAGCTTACAAATGCATGCCATATCAGTGTTTATTGGTCAGTGCAACCCTCTGCAAGACTAAAAAGATAGGCCCAAAATAACACATACTGTATATAATTGTATCACTCCCTCTCTATTGTAGTTTCTTCATCCCCCTCACTTCCTCTCATACCCAAGGATTATCATCTCATATCCAATTTGATATAATGAACCATGTAAATCGTTGTTTATGTCATTTATGCGGTTAAATTATCCAGATATTCATCATTCCCATCATAACAACCTATTATTTTACTGTCAATGGTAATGTGATGACGTCGGTTCAAAGATGATGGGGAGGATGGAGAAAACAGACAGACCAACCACTAGGAAAAGAGAATGGGTGTTAAAACCTCGCGAGAATATTAGTATATTGGAAGAGTAGGCACACTGCAAGTTTGGAGTTGCAAGAAAATACATCTCCAAAAAGTAACAACAACTAAAGATGTCCGGACGGTCAGGTCGCGCGGAGACACGGAGTCGTGCTAAAGATGATATTAAAAAGGTGCTGGCAGCAATTGAAAAAGTGCGTAAATGGTAAGTAAAACCGCGGGGATTATGTAAATGAAATGTAAACATCTGCAACGCCACACATCAAACTTCACTCGTAAAATGTTAGAAGGGTTGGTGAGTGATTGAAACAGCAGCCAATAGAGAGACTGGGCTGCCGAAGCCCGGTAATGCTATAGGCGGGACTAACGGAATTTTTCCCAATCTGTCAAAATGGCTACACTTGCCCATATGTTGTTACAATATTACGCATTCTGATATAACTGTGACCCACATTGAACATATCCGTCGTCCATCTGAGCAGTTTCGCTCGGCGACTTTCAGGAATATTTGGCAGAAAATGCACTTGCGCATGTAAATAAAATAATATCACACACAGGCTATTTACATACCCACCAGTAAATGAGCCAACGCCAGCAGAGTCTTTGGTTCATGCTTTTTATTACTGAATGTAGTTAATCTATTCTCTGTTCTGTTACATTTCATTTTCAGGGAGAAGAAGTGGGTAACAGTGGGAGACACATCCCTACGAATATTCAAGTGGGTGCCTGTGACAGACACTAAACAGGTATGTTATTTTATAATGCTGCGTCTGGCCATTATATGGTTCTGAATTTAATGAGTTTGTGTATGAAACTACGCTGGCTCTATTTTACTCTCTCTCCTCTCTTTCAGATATACCGGAGCAAATCCATAACTGGAGAGGTTCGAGGTCTAAAAGATGTGGTGTTGGAAAACTCCAGCTCTACCTTGGATTTCCAAGGTGAGGCACTGACTGACTATGAGCAGCACAAGCAGCACTGTATTTGGAGCAGGTTTTAGAGCACTGCAATACTCTGTATAACAGTGTTTGGGGCGATTTCGTGGAAATTCACTCAATGCAGATTAAAACAATTTGACATACTTTTTAAATGGAAATTCAATTTACCTTCTGAATTGAAAATGATATTGATCTGAAACCGTTCAAGACTGCTCCTGTTCTCTTCAACATAGATGAATGCAGCAACCAGAGTTTCCTGTCTGATATCTACCAGCCCAAAATGGACAGCAGCAGCTCCAGCTCCCAGCATGCCAGTGAGGCAGTCAGTCCTCTTCCCCAAACCACAACCCTCCGCACGACCGAAGACGCTCAACCACCCATGCTGGGCCAGGAGAGTGTGGACGGTACAGTTGGCCTAGCATACTACACCATCACACTGCACCCATGTAGGACAAGGAGCTTTTCCAGACCCTGTAACCTGACTAGGAAAAACTCTGGGCCCTAGCTATTATGTCACTCATGTAACATGAGGTATACTCTATTGGCTATATTACGGTTAATATCTCAATGCCTTTTAAGTGTTTCACTCAGTCTCACTCTATATGCAGAACCATCCCAGCCAGCACATGAAGTTGCTGATGAGCCTCCAACATTGATCAAAGAGGACCTGGTTTTGCCCCTTGGTGTCCGAGTAAAAACTCCATGCACAGAGGTAAGTGGTTTTCTATATTAATAAAGGATATTACCTTCTTTTTTTTCCTGCAAAAAAATGTTATTGATAATTGCTTCAGCTCTTAATAATAACATGAAAGAAATCACCATTGTCAATTTATTTAAATACCAATATTTCTAACAGGAAGAAGAGGGATCAGGAGCCCCTCCACTGAAGAAAGTTTGCACTGAAAAAAAGGCTGTACTGAGATAACTAGTTGATTGGATGGACATGCATGTAACCCATGCACTAGCTTTATTGAAGGCTTCAAATTGGACATACGAATAACTGACAAAATAATAGAATCACTTGAGTAAATGAGGGATACAAAGTATATTGAAAGCAGGTGCTTCCATACAGGTGTGGTTCCTGAGTTAATTAAGCAATTAACATCCCATCATGCTTAGGGTCATGTATAAAAATGCTGGGGCAGGCCATTACTTTGGCTACCATAGTACTGTATGACAACACCAAATGATGCAATTTCTTGTGGCAGAATGGAGTCGCCGCCCTCCGATAGAGTTCCAGACACTTGTAGAATCTATGCCAAGGTGCATTGAAGCAGTTCTGGCTCGTGGTGGCACAACGCCCTATTAAGACACTTTATGTTGGTGTTTACTTCATTTTGGCAGTTATTTGTAGATAGATTATTATAAAATATGCATTTCTGTTAATCAAGTTATTACAAATGGAATACATTTAAAAAGAACGTTGAGTTAAGTTAATGTTTTAATACAGTTTTAAGTTGTTTTTTAAAAATACAATTTTACTTTCTCAGCTTTGAAAAGGAATCTTAAGCCGTTTAATGCGTTACACTGTACATAAAGTCGTGCTCACAGAAAGTGCCTATCGCTCTGAAATATACACTATTTATTTTCTGTCACGCAAGTGACTCATATATTATGCTATTTGTATAAATTGCACAGATATAAATAATTATGGCCCCTATTCAATCAAATCAGTTTGTTAATCCTAAGGGATGAAGTGGAGCACATCTTAATTCATGTTCGGTTGAGTTTCTTTTGTTTCACACTGTTAGCGCTGTTTTGTTAAATACATTTATCCAAGCAGCACAGGAAGTATGAGGGGAAACTTATTCCTGTCACTGGATTTGATTGAATATGGGCTGAAATTTTTTAAATCATTTTTTTACGTTTGTACTTTGCTTTGCAAATAAGATTAGAAAACTGTTTGTCATGTCTATCCTTTTTGATATACTGTATCTTGCTTGTTCCATTTTCATAGAGCATTGAAAGTGAATGGTGAACGACGTTGAAAGGTAGTTCAAGACCTTGGTGTAAATACACTTGTATTGCAATTCAGAGAATGTTTCTTATGGTCAGGTGGGTCATGCTCTCAAGTGCTTATTTTTGTGCTGCAAAAGTGATGCACATGCTGGAATATACACTGCTCCATAGTAAAATATGGTTGTAGATATTGTGTTTTCTGTTTGCAGTGTTTTGCATCTTTTGACTCCCATACTCTCAAATAATTGGCCAAAATATTTTTCACCATATAGGATGACCACTTGACCTGGTTGCATTTTATCAACACTGTTTCATGGAAATTATTGGATTGCAAATCCATGGCCTGGGCTGTGGCTGACCATAAATCTCCAGACTTAGCACTGTGGGTTTTTATCAAGTCCATGAAATAAACTCCTGACACCTGATAGAGATGATATAATTATTCTTGGTTGAATGTTAAAATCCATGGGAAGTAAGTAACTCCTACCACTGTAGGACATTTCATTTCAGTATAAATTCTTGTGAAAATGTGATTTTAGTGTTTTCATTATTTGTAAAGAATACTATTTTCCTGTCATACTAAACATTTTCATGAGAAATACTCCATTGCTTGTTATTGAATGTAAGGGATAGTTCACTCAAAATAAAACAAAGTGGATTATAGGGGAATAAGGTGGCTTTTCAAATGTTCAAACAATGTTTTCAGACAGGGATACTGAATCTAAATGCAATGGGACATTTTTTTTTTACAACCCTTTCTCTTTCTAGAAGGGGCCCAACAATGTCAATATATTTGACAGTTATGGAGGTGCCCAGCCCACCCAAGCAATAGAGCAGTGGTTCCCAACCTTTTCGGTTACTGTACCACCAAATGAATTTTGCTCTGCCAGGAGTACCCCTGAAGTACCCCCACATGTGCATTTTACCAGTAGGCCTATGGTCTCATGAGTCTTCTCAAGTACCCCCTGTGGAAAGGCCAAGTACCCCCAGGGGTCCAAGTCTCCTGGGGGTACCACTGAACCACTGAAATAGAGCCCCACAGCGAATGCGTCATTAAAAACTAGTGGTCAAACAGGGAAATATTTCCCAAACTTTTTTTTTCACCATTCATTTTTCCCATAGGGCATTTTAGAACCACTTCAAACAAGGTCTGTGTCTCATGTAGACTTTCCCTGGCGTGATGTTTTGATAACCATGTAAACTCTGTCAGACAAGGTGATTTTTAACAATATATTTGGCTCTATTTAATCTCTGATTCGAAAATGCTAATTAGCATCAAAGTAGACATGCAAGACTACAAGCTCCTGCACTTAATTTCTTGCAGACACCTTTGCTGTCAGCTAGCTAGCTACTAGCAACCTTGATCCAAAACAAAATATATATTGAACATTTTCATTTACTGTTCCATATTTGGTCTTGTGTCATGTACATAATACTATTCTAGTAGCAGTCAGATATTTACAATGTGCCATGAATACTCTGCAATTTTTTTGCAAAGAAGCTAGCTAGCCAGCTACGTACATGAATACTAGCAACATACCCTTATTTTACAAGATCCTCTTCTCCTTCAGCCAGTGGAGGTCTATATTTAATCCCTTAACATTTCTGACAACTATATGAATGAGGAGAAATCTATTTAAATTAATGGTGTCAGAATGCACTGCTGTATTAAAGCAATTCAGAACTAACTTGTGGACATGTTCTGAAAATTCTTGCAATTCAAAGCGAGATTAATTAATTGCAGAATGTATACATAATTATGAATGAATAAGCATATTTGTTTGACAAGAATGCACCTAGTCACCCATCAATCACTTCAAACAACTGAACTCCAACAGTTACATTGTTTTAAAGAAATGAACAATGCATGCATAAGCCTTTTATACATAACATATAAATATATCTTACTTAAACATTAAACAATTTATTAATCAATGCCACAAACCTGGGACATCGAAGATCACCATATGAGTGAGTATTACTATCAGAGAGCGCACAGATTCTTCTGCTTTTCCATTTTAGAAATTAGACCAGCAAAAATAACACAATGTAAAACGTATTGTGTATTGTGATTTTTGTTGGGTGAGAAACAACTGGATGCGTAAGGTAGGTTTAATATAAAATACAAGGTCAACTCCGGCAGAATGAGAAACAACTGGATGCGTAAGGTAGGTTTAATATAAAATACTAGGTCAACTCCGGCAGAATGAGAAACAACTGGATGCGTAAGGTAGGTTTAATATAAAATACAAGGTCAACTCCGGCAGAATGAGAAACAACTGGATGCGTAAGGTAGGTTTAATATTAAATACTAAGCCAACTCCGGCAGAATGAGAAACAACTGGATGCGTAAGGTAGGTTTAATATAAAATACTAGGTCAACTCCGGCAGAATGAGAAACAACTGGATGCGTAAGGTAGGTTTAATATATAATACTAGGTCAACTCCGGCAGAATGAGAAACAACTGGATGCGTAATGTAGGTTTAATATAAAATACTAGGTCAACTCCGGCAGAATGAGAAACAACTGGATGCGTAAGGTAGGTTTAATATTAAATACTAGGTCAACTCCGGCAGAATGAGAAACAAAATATCACGTCCTGACCATAGAAAGCCTATATTTTCTATGGTAGAGTAGGTCAGGGTGTGACTAGGCGAATAAGTCTAGTTTATATTTTCTATGTGGGGTTCTAGGTTGTTTTTTCTATGTTGGGGTTTGGGTATGATTCCCAATTAGAGGCAGCTGGCTATCGTTGTCTCTAATTGGGGATCATACTTAAGTAGCATTTTTTCCACCTGTGGGTTATGGGATATTGTTTATGTTTAGTTGCCTGTTAGCACTGCATTGTCGTCACAGTTCGTATATTCTTTATTGTTTTGTCTTTGCTAAAGTTTCACTTCTTTATTAAATTATGTGGAACTCATATCGCGCTGCGTCTTGGCTCAACCATTATTCCGATCATCGTGACACAAAACAAGGAAGCCATGCCTAAACACAGGTATATCAACAGCCTTCTTCTCAATGTAATGTTGCTGCTGTCAATTGTGAGCAGAATATGTACCACTGCATTCAGTCTGAACCCCAGAATTAGCAGGACAGAATTACACAGGTGAAATAAGGTAACAAAAACAGTACACCACAACACTTTTAAACCTTTTTTTTTTTTTAATTATGACTTTTTTATTGAATAATTAAAACATATAATATACTTGCAGGGAAGCTGCTCAACAACATCACATCTAAAAGACTCCCATCCAGAGCGACACACAGAAGCAACCAGGGTCAACGGCCAGCTCAAGGGCACGTCGACAGACGTTCCACAAAGTCAAAAACGGGGACCCGAACCAAGGATCCATCAGCCACCGACCCAAGTTTCCAACCGCTGTCCAAGATCCCCCTCCCCACAGTTACCCAAGAGCTGCCCCTCAACCATCTGAGACACCCCCCCCTCCCCCCGAGAAAATATCATTTTAAAATAATAATAATTCCACCACCCCCTTCCCAATAACCAGGAAAAAGAACAAAAGAGAAATAAGAGAAAGACAAAGGGAAAAACAGAAAACAACAATGCAGAAAACAAAAGACATCAAGGACAACAAAAAATCATAACAAGCAAGGCCAACTGAATATGTTTGAGTGCATGTATGGCCCTATTTACATGTGTGTGTGTCTGTGTATGTGCACGTGTGTGCATTTGAATGAGAGTGTGTATATGCATGTGTACAAACACCTGCACGGCATCAGCTTCAGGCAACCCGGCATTAGCTGTAAAAACCCTGCCCCTCAGTGTCATTCAAACTTACTTTATGTTGTTTTATTTGGACTTTTTATACTTTTATCTTTGACCGCCATTCTATCCCACGCCCAGCAACTCCACTCCCACTTGTTTCCAATTCCACATCCCAACCCTCAGCCCATCCCACCTACCTCTGCTGGCCATTTTTAAACATGTTAATTAGTCTAGAATTGATCAAATCAGGAGCATAGGGAAAATGGGTGAAGGTAGGGTGGGTTTATAGAGATAAGATGGAGAGTTCCAAAATGTTCAAAGTTGAAGGACCACAGGGCATAAAAGGCAGTGTGGAATAAGGGGTAGCTATGGAATAAACATTTAATAAGGGGTAGCTATGGAATAAACATTTAACTTGCTTGTCATGGTACTGGTGTGTTTCTGCACCCCTTCTAAGTCATTGTCACAAATAATGTCACCGGCCCATGTCCAGTCATACTCGGGGTCTTAGCGTGTCCCTCAACGTCATTCAAATTGTGAACATCGAGTGTCTGTGAATCATAACATTAAAGTTATCGTGATTGGACTTTAACATTAATCTGAAGACTGTAATTTATCTAATTAACTAACTATGTTTAATTGTTACCCGATTAAATGAATCATGTAAAACATAACTCATTAGGATCTGGGGCACCACGAGAGCGGTTCTTTAAAGAGTTACCATCTCCTGAATTAAACTCTTAAAGGTCTTTACCTATCACATCTATAAACAGTCAACTTATTAATCATAACCTCGTGTCATATCATCATTCTGAACAGTCGTAACCTCCTTGAATCTGCAAAAAACAGAATCTTACGATTCAGTACTACACAAATTGGTTAAATTATTTATGTACTAGCTAATTAAACGGGAGCACAGGATAAACACACACTCTGCATCGGTTATTGACTGGAGACTTATTACTCTGAAAACAGGTCTCTAGCGGAATGACAACAACATGGATGCTTGTTAAAGAAGGGACGGAGAGGGAGAGAGAGGAGCAGAGATACTTAACATTGCCACATTCAGAAGCTTCTCTCACCTACAGTAACCATTGTCGTGACTTTACTTTCATTAATCTGATGACTTATTTATTTAACCAACTAACTACCTTTAATTGTTACCCAATTAAATTTATCATGCAACAATTAACTCATTAGGATTTGTGGCACCATGGAATAGGTTGTTAAATAAACTTCAGTTAGTGCTAAATACGACTGCTAGAATCCTGACTAGAACCAAAAAATTTGATCATATTACTCCAGTGCCAGCCTCCCTACACTGGCTTCCTGTCAAGGCAAGGGCTGATTTCAAGGTTTTACTGCTAACCTACAAAGCATTACATGGGCTTGCTCCTACCTATCTCTCTGATTTGGTCCTGCTGTACATACCTACACCTACGCTACGGTCACAAGACGCAGGCCTCCTAATTGTCCCTGGAAATTTCTAAGCAAACAGCTGAAGACAGGGCTTTCTCCTATAGAGCTCCATTTTTATGGAATGGTCTGCCTACCCATGTGAGAGAAGCAAACTCGGTCTCAACCTTTAAGTCTTTACTGAAGACTCATCTCTTCAGTGGGTCATATGATTGAGTGTAGTCTGGCCCATGAGTGTGAAGGTGAACGAAAAGGCTCTGGAGCAACGAACTGCCCTTGCTGTCTCTGCCTGGCCGGTTCCCCTCTTTCCACTGGGATTCTCTGCCGCTAACCCTATTACAGGGGCTGAGTCACTGGCTTTACTAGGGCTCTTTAATACCGTCCCTAGGAGGGGTGCGTCACTTGAGTGGGTTGAGTCACTGATGTGATCTTCCTGTCTGGGTTGGCGCCCCCCCTTGGGTTGTGCCGTGGCGGAGATCTTTGTGGGCTATACTCAGCCTTGTCTCAGGATGGTAAGTTGGTGGTTGAAGATATCCCTCTAGTGGTGTGGGGGCTGTGCTTTGGCAAAGTGGGTGGGGTTATATCCCTCCTGTTTGGCCCTGTCCGGGGGTGTCATCGGATGGGGCCACGGTGAGGACTGGCCACCCCACATAGCCTGGTTCCTCTCTAGGTTTCTTCCTAGGTTTTGGCCTTTCTAGGGAGTTTTTCCTAGCCACTGTGCTTCTACACCTGCATTGCTTGCTGTTTGGGGTTTTAGGCTGGGTTTCTGTACAGCACTTTGAGATATCAGCTGATGTACGAAGGGCTATATAAATAAATTTGATTTGATTTTGTTTAAAGAGTTACCATCTCCTGAATTAAACTCTAAAGGTCTTTACCTATCACATCCATTAAACAGTCTACATATTAATCATTACCTCTTATCATATCATCATATAATCATATCATCATTCTGAACAGTCGTAACCATGCATCTGAAAAACAAAATAGCCTCACTCATGATTCAGTACTACACAAATTGGTTTAATTATTTATTTACTAGCTAACTAAATAATAACACAGACTAAAAATACACCCTTTACATGAGACAAAGGTCCCTACTGGACTGACAAAATATAGCGGCTTATAAACAATGAATAAAGTGGGGTAGGGAGGAGAGAGAGAGAGAAAAAGGGACACTCATCATGGATACATTTTAGAACTATTCTCACATTAATCATATATTTTGCACACGAACCGCCACCCATTTGGAATATGAAATCATTAATGTATTTACATGTGGGTGCCTTTGTTCGCCATTTATCTCTGTCGGAACCAGGCCTTCTTAGGAAGGATGTGGGTTGGCCTTTCAGCAGCACGCTTGCAAGTCTGAAATGGTCCGGATCCGTCTCTTCTAATGTTCTTCACTCTGGAAGATAGTTTTGGTGATGAGCAAGATCCCATTGGTGAAGAGCGTAGTAGGATAGTCTCACTTAGATTCGCTTTTCTCGATATCTGACTTAGGACAGCTAATCAGTTGTTCCAGTGATTGTCTGAGGTGAGCTTCTCGCCTCTTCCTCCTCGTGTTGATAGTTAGGATTTATAGTCGGGAAAACTGTCTGTGAAGAAGCTTCTTTGAAGATAGGCTAGCCAGCCGTATCTATGGTTCCCCAGTGAGGTGATGAGAGTTGCGTAATACGATGGTTTGAGCAGAGTAACAGGTTGGTCCTACTTAAATTCGCTTTTGAAGATACTTTACTTAGGACAGCCAATCAGCCGTACCAGTGATTTTCTGGGAGGTGAGTTTATCGTCTCCACCTTGACTTGAGATTCAAAGTTCAGACCATTTTAAACACACAGCTGCAGCTTCACACTTTTCTGGTCCCATGTGTTAATTCATAACCCATCATTTATAACTTTTGCACGAAACTGGCGGTTCTGGCAGGCTGGCATGCTCCATGACGTCACTCCGGGGCGGTGTGCAAAGTTATGGAAACAATTCTCTATTATAACTTTTCAAATCACATCCCTCTCTTAACAAAAACACGTTCATAATTTTCCATATTACATGCACAACCCATAGTATGGAAACTTCATCCATGTAGTGGGTATACTTTCCAAGTTACAGTATTTCCTTTATAACATTTTTAATGACATCACAAAATAGCATACAAAACGACATTAGTGTTCTGTAGATTGCCTCTGACCATTCCCCACATTCTACGTTAGAAATATTGTCCCGTATTCGCAAAATAATACAGCAAGCTAGGGCAGCTACAAGTCAAGTAGTAATGAAGTAGGTTACCCACGCCTCACCCTCACCCACAGACACAAAAACATACTCTCAAGGATGCCTAGTGTCACCATCTAAGTTATATTGATATGGATTTACTGTCAAAATACAAGTCTCTCCACCCTAACAATGGGAGTCATTGTCCACGAAACGCCACAGTGGGCTGTCTCAGCTCCCGCCTATCCTTTCTTTGGATTGGTGGATACATCTCATTAGTGTAATGTTTTTTTAACATTTTTGATGAGGGTTTTTGACGTCAACCGCCAGTATTCAATGGAGAGAAATGCTATACTACTAGCCTCATGACATGAAAATGCATAGTCATCTCGAGACAACTCTGATATAAAGTATTTTGTCTCACAAAGTACACTATCCGTAGACTCGTAACATCTAAAGCATTACAAAACTTCTATCAGATCAAATAAACCTCACATAGCAAATAAGCCATTCATTTTTTTGTTGAGCAAATTTGACACTCATTGACCTCCATACAAAAACGTCTTGCTGGGTGGGCAAAACAAAAAAACAACTCTTCTCTTCCTCTTCCTCTCTGATAATAGTCACCTTGTCTGAGAGAGATTTACACAGTTATCAAAACGTCACGTCATGAAACACAGACCTTATTTGAATTGTTTCTAAAATCGATTGGAACCATTTCCGTGTTTGATCGCTAGGTTTTATGAGTATTGTAACATACTGTGGTTCTCTATTCAAATCCTGATTATGGTACTTACACTGTAGATACAACATTATTACATTATTTACAGTGGTTGATGGAATTTTACAGTATGGTAGCAGCTGCTACAGTACAATATATGTTCTTATTTGATGACATATTCAAAGTGTCTAGGTCTTAATTGCCATCTGCATACACCATTGACATTGGCTGTGTTCGAGAGCATCAAGACCATGATGTAGCATGGGTAAATTGTGACTGAATTTTGTCTTGCTGCTTGTTGTTCTATGTTGCTATGTCTGTATGCTACGTCTTGCTTGTCCTATGTTGCTATGTCTGTATGCTACGTCTTGCTTGTCCTATGTTGCTATTGTCTATATTGTAATTGTTTAAAATAACCTGCCCAGGGACTGCGGTTGAAAATTAGCCGGCTGGCTAAAACCGGCACTTTTACTGAAACGTTGATTAATGTGCACTGTTCCTTTAAAAATAAAATCAACTCAAACTCAAACCGACTGATCTACAAATAATATTGGGCAGTTATTTAGGATGCAAGCCAGGTGATTTGTAAATCAGGCAATCTCAACTTGACTTTAAAGTCGGCTGTAATAGAGCTCGCCAGCTTGCAGTCCTAAAACCTGGAAATTAGCTACCTCTGTGTCACGTTCTGACCATCGTTCGTGTGTGTTTTCCTTGTTTTAGTGTTGGTCAGGACGTGAGCTGGGTGGGCATTCTATGTTGTGTGTCTGGTTTGTCTATTTCTATGTTTGGCCTGATATGGTTCTCAATCAGAGGCAGGTGTTAGTCATTGTCTCTGATTGGGAACCATATTTAGGTAGCCTGTTTGGTGTTGGGTTTTGTGGGTGATTGTTCCTGTCTCTGTGTTTATTTGTGCACCAGTATAGGCTGTTAGGTTTTCGCGATATGTTTCTTGGTTTTGTATTGATTGTGTGTCGTCTTTATTAAACATGTATCAAGAATAACACGCTGCGTTTTGGTCCGACTCTCCTTCACCGAAAGAAAACCGTTACACTCTGGTTCATTCAGCAGTCCCTACAGGAAAAATCAATGGGAAAATATGGTTTTGGAATAAATGTATATTTTTGTATAAACGCTGAAAATAAGGTATGTGGTAAACGCAGACTTAGAAGATCTTATACATTTTGTCCTATAAGATAATCATCAGTTAATGTCACTTTCTGTGAATTTTGAAGAAATTATGTATTAATAAAAACCACATAAAGGCTTCACAATTCATGTTAACTGAATGCTATTATCTCACAGAACAAAACGTATAAGATCTCAAGACAAAGGAGATGATTGTGGACTACAGGAAAAAGAGAATTGAGCACGCCCCCATTCTCATCGACAGGGCTGCAGTGGAGCAGGTTGAGAGCTTTAAGTTCTTTGGTGTCCACATTACCAACAAACTAACATGGTCCAAGCACACCAAGACAGTCATGAAGAGGGCATGACTGTCACCCCCTGATCTGTTTCACCTGTCCTTGTGATTGTCTCCAAGGTGTCGCTTGTTTTCCCCAGTGTATTTATCCCAGTGTTTCCTGTCTCTCTGTGCCAGTTCGTCTTGTATTTCCAAGTCAACCAGCGTGTTTTCCCGTGCACCTGCCTTTTGTATTCTCTTTTTGCTAGCCCCCCCGGTTCTGACCCGTGCCTGTTTCTGGACTCTGTATCCGCCTGCCTGACCATTCTGCCTGCCTTGACCTCGAGCCTGCCTGCCACTCTGTACCTCCCGGATTCTGAACTGGTTTTGACCTTTTTCCAGTCCACGACCATTCTCTTGAATACCCCTTTTTGGATCTATAAACATCTAAGACTCCAACCATCTGCCTCCTGCGTTTCGCTTTGTGCCCTGATAACAACAACAAAGTATTTCTCCTCAGGAGACTGAAAAGATTTGGTTGCATCACTGCCTGGTATGGCAACTGCTTGGCCTCCGACCGCAAGGCACTACAGAGGGTAGTGCGAACGGCCCAGTACATCACTAGGACCAAGCCTCCTGCCATCCAGGACCTCTATACCAGGTGGTGTCAGAGGAAGGCCCTAAAAATTGTCAAAGACTCCAGCCACCCTAGTTATAGACCGTTCTCTCTGCTTCCGCAAGGCAAGCGGTACCGGAGCACCAAGTCTGGGTCCAAGAGGCTTCTAAACTGCTTTTACCCCCAAGCCATAAGACTCCTGAACACCTAATCAAATGGCTACCTGGACTATTTGCATTGCCCCCCCCCTACTCTCTATCATCTGAGCATATTCACCTACATGTACATATTATCACAACTAACCAGTGCCCCCTGCACATTGACTCTGTACCGGTAGCCCCCTTGTGTATAGTCTCGCTATTGTTGCTCTCCATTTATTTGTTACTTTTATTTCTTATTGTTATTTGTATTTTTTTTAACTGCATTGTTGGTTAGGGGCTCATAAGTATTTCACTCTAAGGTCTACCTGTTGTATTCGGCGCATGTGACTAATACAATTTGATTTGAAACCTGTGTTAACCTCAGACAATTTTCGTGTTTATTCCAAAACCCATTTTTTTTCCCCATTCATTTTCCCCATAGGGATGGCTGAACCAAAGATGGTTTAGTATAAAGATATGTAGAAACTGCTTCTCTAATATAAATACCTATTCACGCTTGTAGGCGATGTCATGGCGATGTTGGCTTGCTAAACTCATGCGCAGAAACATGTTATCGGGTGTAACGGTCGTATCGCGCCAAACTGCGCATGTGCAGGCCGTCAATTCAAAGGCACTCTTCTATATGAAGTTGTTCTTGCCGAAAATTAAAACTTGTTCGTTTGTCACATTCACGAGGTGGGAGTAATAACATGTTCAGCTACTTAAGGCAAAAGCTCGAAACTATGTTGTGCCTTTACATTTCAAGAAAATTAACAACTAAGGAAGGATTTTCCACTTCACTCATTCCCTAAACCCCGGTCTGCCGAGTCTTCCTCGCTAGAGTTCCCGAATGTGGCTGAACAAACCAGAGGTAAATCATTTCCGGGTTTAGGACTACAACAACGATTTTTTTATAACTAACCCAAGATAGACCACAGCCTGACGTTTCAAATTGAAACAAATGAGTCATAGTGGGCAGAACAAGCAGAGAGGGGTGCAGAGCCAAGCACGAGCTAGCGAGATTACTCACTTCCTGACCATTTCATTTTCTTACAGCTCACGTTGCTAAACCACGCCCCTAATAGGATATAAGCGCTCGGTCAGGTAGTGACAAATTAACAATTAAAATCAATAAATCGCGTGTCCAAAATTACTTGTCATTTGAAATAATGTGTTGCCACAACAGCGGCAAATCTAATTATACTGGGGTTATGAAACTGGCTCCATGACGTTTCATTCCGGAGGAGGGTACCATTTTGTCTCTATTGTTTCCAACCGTATTTCAAAGATTGTTATGAATAAACCAAGACAGACCACAGCCTGTCGTTTCAAACGGGAACAAATTAGTCATAGTGAGAAGAACAAGCAAGGAGGTGGGGACGATCTAGATATCCTATTGGCGCGTCGGGTGCTTCACATTTATACATCCGGTAAAATATCTTCCTCCTTGTTCTATTTGTGATAGAATTCGACAGTTTGTAGTCACAGATAGAACAAGGAGACAGATATTTCACCAGATGTATGAGTGTGAAGCATCCGGTTGGCGTTTCCACTCCCTACCAAATATGATGAGAGGAAGCCCAGTGACCGGCAGTTGGAGAAGATGGATTTTGGCCGACAATTATGCAAATCTTCTCACCGAAGAAACATTTAATCTCAATACAGTTTTATGTGCCCAGAACTAAAATATCTTACGAACAGAGTGGACTAGGTTTAGTAGATTTGACCATTTGCCAAAGTTTATTTAAAAAAAATGCCGTTGTTTAGAAGGAGTGCAAGGGCGAAGTGAGTTACGGAAATATGCAAACGCATGCTAGAACACGCCAATAGGGTCGCTCTTTGTGAGACCAATCGAAAACGAGAGGGGCGGGATAAATCTAACGCCGCTGTTTGCTGTCGGGGAAACTGAGTTTTGGGGTTGTGCAGAATTTTGCCGGGCGGGAACTCCCGCCATTTTTTCAACCCAGGTGATAACCTCTTGGATATTTCTATTAAGTTGTTACAACCCTTTACTATTATTTTAACAACTTCAACTTTCAAGGACGGAAACTGCGAGTCAAAAAAAATCGCTCCATTAGAAGAGGCCTAGTCTTTGGAGAACGGAGAGAGCGCGCCAGATCCCCTGACGGGAACCTCCGCTGTTGCCGCGAGTTTGAGAATCCTGTCAGCTCGCCTCTCCATCCTCCTTTGGGACTAGCTAGCATACGTTTATCCGTATAGCCTACCCGAAGAGTCCATTATCAGTTCACACTTTTAAACAGCTGTTTTTGACAAGTTCGTGTTGATTAACAATGACACAACTACCGGCGAACAGAACAAGGATGCGATTTGACTGCTAGCAAGAAGTGCTGTGTTATTGTTTTGCAGCGAGGATTTAGTCGACTGGCTAGCTAGCTTGCTACACGCTGAATGCTCCTGGAATATTTTTTGGATACTTGACTACATGCTAAGGCCATATTGTGATATTTTGCGTAGTTTTGTACTAGGAGTTTTATTTGTAAAGACGTCATCGCTGCCGTTTCGTACTCAGGATGGCACCACTGCTGGGCCGGAAACCCTACCCGCTGGTTAAGCCGCTAGCCGAGCCGCCAGGCCCAGAGGAGGAGGTCTACATCATCGAACACACCAAGGAGGCCTTCAGGAACAAAGAGTATCCTTTCACATTATGGCAAAGCCGACTCAGTTCGCCAGCTAGCTGACTATCAAAGCACAACCATTATGTACACGAATTGTGACTTCGCGTTTTGTCAGTGTTTTAACATGTTATTCACCTTCTGACCTTCTGATGTTTAATAACTAAATACTGTAGAATGTTGTCTTTGTCGTAATATGAGCACACAGTGTTATTTCGTAGCCAAAGTTGTGCTCTCTTTTTAAAACTAGCTAACTAGACAAACAGTAGCTAAGTTAACTACTACTAGATTGATTTGAGAATAGTAGTATCCAGCAATCTATCGAGCTGATTTATGCCTAACTGGTTTGGGTAATTCCCAAGATCTGTTTAAGTTTGTTATGGCGCGTTTGTTAGCATAGCTAGCTAACTTTACAGAGTAGATCGAAGAGCAGCTAACTACAGACAGACAACGTCACAGATTACATCACGTCGGTTCTGACACTAGCTCATAATCAAATCGGTCTGATTTGACATGCAGATAAAATTGGCATGTTTGACTTGTTGTAAATACAACGGTTATGACATGTAAGAAAAAGCAAACGTGTTTGTGCCATGAACCACTTTCCAATAAAGTGTAGCCGGTGTAGGCTGCCTGGCATGCCCGATTGATATTAAACATGTAACGTTATCGTTCAGGTTGCTCAACTGTGTAGTAACAATGCAGTTCAATGCGTTGTTTTGAAGTCCCCTAGCCCTACTACCAATAGTTACAGAAGTGTTTTGGTGCCCCACGTGAGTTCGAGATCATGTATTGCTCCAGGAGGCTGCATAACTTACTAGGCCATCATCACCACTTTTTGTGTTTCTAGTCTAAAGGTACAGTACAATAACCTAATTTGATAAGCAGCTAATTGAGCCGCCTGTAAGCAAACCCTAACACTACTATCCCAATGTACACCATCATCAACCCAAAATGTTTGTGCTCTGCATTTTGTCAGTAAGTGTAATATAATGGGTGACGTTTGTACTGCTTAACATCTAACTAGCCTATAGCCATTGGGGTTATAGATGCCAAAGTCATGATGATATCGGGACATGACTTAACACATTGCTTAGCCTCTACAGGATCCCGAATATATGCATTTTGTGGGATGTCCCTCACACTCACTTTTAATTATTGAGATCAATTGCTGCTAACATGATTAATTAATTATGAATCAGTGGTCTCTGGGTTTACCGTAGAGCTAACTGAGTCAAGTGACTAAGCGGATATTCCTATCCTGTATCCTAGTACTCATACTATGATCATTTGAAGGGAATATGTGTTATCCTGATGAAATGGCTACAGAGAGTATGACGCGCGCTTGCAGAGGTACGCCGAACGCATCTGGACATGCAAGAGTACCGGCAGCAACCAGCTCACACACAAGGAGGCCTGGGAGGAGGAGCAAGAAGTCACTGAACTGTGAGTAACAAGCAAGTCTAGCTTGAGTGACATTACAACAGAAATGCTCTGTTTCAAAAGAAATATAAATTGTTATTCTATACAGAGGCTAAAAAGATCTGTAGCACACACTGCTCACTGTCTCCCGTTGAAGGTCACACGATTCACAGCTGTGTTATTGGACTTTCCCCGTGCGTCTCCTTCCTTTCTATTTGCATGACGTATGGATTGAGTCATCCTTGAATCCAATGATGGGGTGAATGTCTTCATTTTATTTAATGAAAAGAGAGTGCAAAATAAGTGTGTGGCATGGTCCAGAAACAACCCTTAGCACTTCACACCCCCTAGCACCTGTGTCCATCTGAAGGGATTGGATTAGGGAATGTTTTTAGACAAGGTCTAGGTTCTCTTCGTTTGATAAGTTTCAGGACAGTGTGTACAGGTTGGCTGCTGTGGCATTGAGTGCTGCACTGTGGGAGGGAAGGAAAGTTGAGTTCCGTGTGTTCACGAATGACCTCAGCGCAGTGCTACAGCCAGGCTCTGCTCCACCAGCACCCTCGGCGCAAGCCATGCAGGATCAGCAACCGTATTTAAAGATGTCTATTTATACTATGCAGGGAAGCCTTGGTTTGAATCTGCTTCCCCTGCTGGAGAAGTGGTTGTGTACAGGTAGGATGGGCATTGGTGGTCCCAGCATTCCGTTTCATTGAGATGTTACCATTTGTATTCATTCCTCGGCTCGGACTTCTGCGTGCATGTTTATGAATTACGGAAAGCATTTGCGGGTGACTCGAACAGTGCAAATAGCAATAGCAATACAAAGCCACCATCTGTCAAAATGAATTTTGTGAATGTGCACCAATAAACCCAAATCAGTTAGCATAAGAAGACTGTTTATTGCTGCCATTTTCAATCGAGTGTTCGATAAGTGAGATGTTTGACATGAGTGTTTTATGTCCAGACTTCAGGAGGAATACCCACTATGGTTCGAGAAGCCCGTCCTGGAGATGGTCCATCACAACACTGTCTCCCTGGACAAGCTGGTGGACCAGGCCTGGGTGGAGATCCTCACCAAGTACGCCGTAGACGAAGAGTGTGACTTTCTGGTGAGGTTATCTTTATTTTGGTCGAATGCTGTGAATGTTTGTTTTCATGTGGTGAGATAGTAGTCTATGAAGGTGGAAGAAATACTTTTCATGGAAAATGTTGATTCAAAATAATTTTTGGGGTCTTTAGGTGGGGAAGGAAAAGAGTTTGCGGGTTAAGGTCGTGAAGATACACCCCCTTGAAGGGAACGCTGAGGGGGAGACGTCGGAGAAGAAGCTAGAGGGAGCCTGCGACTCTCCTTCCAGCGACAAGGAGAATGCCAGCCAGGAGAACCAGAAGAAGGAACAACAGCTGACCAGAGAGGAGAGCCCCAGGGAGACCAGGGAAAGCAGGAGAGAGAGCCTCAGTGAGTACAACACGTTTGGGTCATGTTGTGCTGCAAATTATATTATTCGATTTTGGGTAACCTGCACCAAAATCCACAACATAGTAGGGGTGTAAATGTTTAAATGAAATTGGGAGCCTTAACGTTAAGAAAAATCCCTAACAGCTAAAACAATGTCCCTACAACATTCTTATGACAGTGCACTTATCACAAAACACATTATTTTCTGTGTTATAGCCTTAACCAGACAATATGCTATAAAGGCTTGGGGAACATTTTTTAAAGGTAGACTCAGCGATATGAAGTGAATGCAGAAAGGAAACAACATAGTGGGTCAACTTATGCAACAACCTAGAGCGTTGAAGTGCAAGACTACTTCTCTGCTGTTTTGGTGCCCTGGCTACCATGCTGTTAACCGTGTGAATCAAGCCCATGTGCAGTGACTGTCAGGGCAACATGCTGCATCGTGCTCATCTCTATTCTAGCCTATTCATTGATAGGCCCTGTATTAGGGAAGTTCCAAGGCATTGCAAGCCAAGAAATGGTGATCTACAGCATTCCCTTGCGAGAGACAGCTTTTGGTTGCCGGTAGATAGGCATAGTAAATGCCTATACTGCCTATGCCTATACTGTGCCCCTCCCCTCTCAGTCTCCTCCGTTCCAAAAATACTGAGTCTTAGGAGTCAATTCCTAGCGGAATCTAATCTTGACACTGCAAAATGCAAGTGAGTGTGCAAGGAATTGTCGTTAAGTTGGAAAAAATGGCAGAGAGAGGCAAGCGACGGCAGTGAAGTCCTCTATGGCAATACTTTGAGAAGTTAAATGAGAAGGAAATGTTAACTTTGCGAGGTAGAATTGAGGTACAGTAATGGTAGTACAGGTGCAATGTTTAACCATCTGAAAGGGATGCACAGTGAGACCCAAACCGTTGCTGGCAGCAGCACAGCTTCATTGTGAAATGTATGATTTTTTTCGTAGTTGTAAACGGAAAACCGCAGAAAAAAATGTAAATGTCAGTTTAAACAATGTGTCAAACTCGTTCTGTGGAGGGCCGTGTCTGGGGGATTTCGCTCCTCCCTTGTACTTGATTGATGAATTAAGATCACTAATTAGTAAGGAACTCCCCTCACCTGGTTGTCTAGGTCTTAATTGAAACCAAAAACCAGCAGACATTAGGCCGGGGGGGGGAAAGTACGCCCCCCTTTTTCTTCTCCCCAATTTCGTGGTATCCAATTGGTAGTTAGTCGTGTCCCATTGCTGCAACTCCCTTTCGGACTCGGGAGAGGTGAAGGTCAAGAGCTGTGCGTCCTCCGAAACACGACCCAGCCAAGCCGCACTGCTTCTTGACACAATGCCCTCTTAACCCGGAAGCCAGCTGCACCAACGTGTCGGAGGAAACATCGTTCACCTGGAGACCGCTTCAGCTTACAGGTGCTGAGCCAGCCACAGGAGTTGATAGAGCGTGATGGGACAAGGAAATCTCGTCCTGCCAAACACTCTCCTAACCCAGACAACGCTGGGCATTTGAGCTGCCTCATGGGTCTCCCAGCCAGCTGTGACACAGTCTGGAATCAAACCCGGGTCTGTAGTGACGCCTCAAGCACTGTGATGCAGTGCCTTAGACCACTGCGCCACTCGGGAGGCGCCCTCAAATTGATTTTAACAAAATATTGGTCCTCTAAAAAATACGGCCCTCTGTTGAATTTCAAAATCCTGACGTGGCCCTCGAGCCAAAAAGTTTGCCCACCCCTGCTTTAGGCCCTCCATGGAATGAGTTTGACACCCATTATTTATTTTTTATGTCACATCCCTATAACACAGCACATGGAGCTTTAAGACATGTGGGCTAGTTCAGAGACAGCTGTTTTTACATATTACAGAGATTTGATGTCTATTGGACAAACCTGGATGATTCTTTTTTTATTTTATTGAAATGTACATGTAAAAATAGTATAGGATCCACACAGGCCTGATCTGTTGACATGTGTTAAAGTATACTGTGTGCTTGTTTGCCATTAGGTGATCGAGCACGGCGCTCCCCCAGGAAAACTCCCACCGCTATGAAGGAGGAGAAGAAGAGATGGGTGATGCCAAAGTTCCTGCCACACAAGTATGATGTGAAACTGATCAGCGAGGACAAGGTTGGTGTCCTCTCCACTGCTTTAAAATGTCTATTGTTCACCTCCGACCATCAAGTGCACGTTTTCTGTTACTGGGTCGTGTTCATTGGTTACAAAATGGATTTAAACAGAAAGAGGCTGCCTGAACTTGTTGAATAAGAGACACACACTTTTGTTTTTCGTTACCAAATTGATTTAAAACATTTTCCATTGCATACTCTAATGAACACAACACTGGCGTCTGTTATGTAATTTATATAAATGTTTAAACCCTACACCAACAGGTCATCAGTGATGTCCCAGTGGACAGCCTCTTCCGGACTGAGCGCCCTCCGACCAAGGAGATCATGCGCTACTTCATCCGCCACTATGCACTCCGGCTTGGGACGGGAGAGACGGCCCCCTGGGTGGTGGAGGATGAACTGGTGAAGAAGTTCAACCTGCCCAGCAAATTCAGCGACTTCCTCCTGGATCCACACAAGGTAAACCTGAATTTATATGGTGTTTTGTACTTTTGTTTGTAGGTCCAAAAACCTCCACATATACTCCTGTTGGTGTCGGAGCTCTGGATTGTGTGATAGAATACAACAGTAAGACAAAATGGAAAAAAATATAGCCTTTCAGAAAGTATTCATACCCCCTGAATTATTCCACTTTTTGTTCTTACAGCCTGAATTCAAAATAATAATACAAATATAATCTGTCTACACACAATACCCCATAATGACAGTGAAAACATGTTTTTACAAAATGTTGCTAATTTATTGAAAATGAAATACAGAAATATATCTCATTTAAATTACTATTCACACCCAACCAAGCCGCACCTTGCTTTTTAAAGCGCGCATCCAACCCGGAAGCCAGCCGCACCAATGTGTTGGAGGAAACACCGTGCACCTGGCAACCTTGGTTAGCGTGCACTGTGCCCGGCCCGCCACAGGAGTCACTGGTGCGCGATGAGACAAGGATATCCCTACCGGCCAAACACTCCCTAACCTGGATGACGCTAGGCCAATTTTGCGTCGCTCCACGGACCTCCCGGTCGCGGCCGGTTACGACAGAGCCTGGACTCGAACCCAGAGTCTCTGGTGGCACAGCCCTTAACCACTGTGCCACCCGGGAGGCCACCAACATTTGCATTCTAATATAATATCTTCAAGCTCTGTCAAATTGGTTGTTGATCATTGCTATTCAACTATTTCCTGGTCTTGCCATAGTTTTGACTTAATCTACTTAAAATCTAACTCGGCCGCTCAGGAACATTCCCTGTCTTTGTGGTATGCAACTCTAGTATAGATTTGGCCTTAGGTGATTGTCCTCCCGAAAGGTGAATTAATCTCCCAGTGTCTGGTGGAAAGCAGACTGAACCAGATATTCGTCTAGAATTTTGCCTGTGCTTAGGTCCATTGTCTTTTTTTAAATGTTATTTTTTCTGAAAAAGCATACACATGATGCAGCCTCTACTATGCTTTAAAATATAGAGAGTGGTACTCAGTAATGTGTTGTGTTGGATTTGCCCTAAACAGAACACTTTGGATTTAGGAGAAAAGGTGAATTGCTTTGCCACATTTTTTGCTATATTACTTCAGTGCCTTGTTGCAGACAGGATGCATGTTTTGGAATATTTGTATTTTTCAAAGGCTTCCTTTTCACTCTTGTCAATTAGGTTAGTATTGTGGAGTAACTACAATGTTCTTGATCCATCCTCAGTTTTCTCCTATCACAGCCATTCAACTCTGTAACTGTTTTAAAGTCCCCATTGTTTGGCCTTATGGTGACATCCCTAACGGGTTTCCTTCCTCTTCGGCAACTGAGTTTGGAAAGATGCCTCTATCTTTGTAGTGATTGGACGTATTGATACACCATCCAAAGTGTAAATTGAATAACTTCACCATGCTCAAAGGGGTATTCATTGTCTGCTTTTTCTTTTACCCATCTACCAATAGGTGCCCTTCTTTGTGAGGATTTTGAAAAACTCCCTGTTCTTTGTGGTTTAATCTGTTTGAAATTCACTGCTCGACTGAGGGACCTTATAATTATCTGAATGTGTTGGGTACAGGGATGAGGCGGTCATTAAAATAAATAATCAACACCATTATTGCACACAGTGAGTCCATGCAACTTAAGTCAAGCAGTGTGAATACTTTCTGAAGGCATTGTATGCATGTTTTTATGAAACATTTTGTTTTTAATTATGTGACTAATAGTTTTTTTGCCTTCTAGTTTTTCGCAGAGAATCCAGTCTCAACCAAGCGCAGGAGCCTGAGCTCAACGGAGGGCAAACCCAGTAAGAAGCTGAAGACCTCGAACACCCCGGGAGGAGTGAATTCAGGGAACGAGAAGAAAAAGGATTCTCTTGGCATGCCCCTGAGCCCCACGATCTGGGGCCACATGCAGGTTTGTCAAATTTGATACATGCTGATGTAATCTGATTTGCAGATATTTTTACTGGATTTGTGGTTTTATAAAGAATCTTAGTTCACCTGGAATATGACTGTTGGTAGATAAACACAGGGTTTGTTTTCCTTATTTGACCATTTGAGAATTTAAATGTTCTGTAGAATTTGCAGATTTAGTCTGTTGCTTTGGATTGAATCAATAATGCATCCATTTATATTGTAGATGAAAATGAATGGCTCGCCTCTGAAGGTAAAAAATTCTGGAACCCCCAAGAAAAGAGATGGTGGGGCCTCTGTCCTCTCCTCTCCAAAATCCAGCAAAAAACCCAGGGATAAGAAATCTGCTGCTGGCAAAAAGACCCCCGGCAAGAGTGGTCAGAAGATATCCTCCAAAAAGGATAAGGGTGGAGGTGCCAAGAAGCCCAAGATGAAGCAGATGACCCTGTTGGACTTGGCCAAGAACCCTCTCTCTGCTGGAAGCCCCAAGAAGAGAGCCCGGAGCACTGGCCCAGGGACCCCCAAACTGGGCAAGCCCCTCCACCCCATGGCCCTGCATCTGCTGCGCTACTACAAGGAGCACAAGGGCAAGGAGGACAAGAGGAACGCCATGTCCTGTCTCATATCCAAGGCAGCCAAGGCCCTCTCGCCAGAGGACCGGGGCCGGCTGCCAGAGGAGCTCAGAGACCTGGTCCTGAAGCGCTGGGAGCTGCTGGAGCAGAAGAAGAAATGGGCGGCCATGAGCGAGGAGGAGAAGCAGGATGTGATGAGGAAGAGGCGTGAGGAGATCAGGGAGAAACTCCGGGAGAAGACTAAGGAGCGGCGGGAGAAGGAGCTGCAGGTGCGCCGTGAGCAGCAGCGCCGCTATGAGGACCTGGAGATTGAGGGCGGCAAGGCACTTCCTGTCTTCAAGCTGGTTGACATGCCAGAGGGCCTGCCCAACTCCCTGTTCGGAGATGTGGCCATGGTAGCAGACTTCCTCAACTGCTACGCGGGCCTGCTGATGCCCGATGACCAGTACCCGGTGACGGCAGTGGCCCTGATGGAGGCTCTGGCCGGGGAGAAGGCAGGTTTCCTTTACCTGAACCGTGTACTGGTGGTGCTGCTGCAGACCCTGCTGCAAGATGAGCTGGCTGAGGGCTACAGCGAGCTGGACATGCCCCTGTCGGAGATCCCCCTCACCCTCCACTCTGTCTCGGAGCTGGTGCGCCTGTGCCTGCGGCCGTGTGACGCCCACGGCGATGACTCTGGCCAGGGCTCTGGGGGGGATGACTGGGGCCCCCTAGGGGGATTCGACCAGGTGGTAAGCGGTGAGTTCCTCGAGCAGCTGGAGGCGGTGGAGGTGTTTGAGCTGACGTCGACAGAGAAGGCCAGCCTGCTGGTAGCACTGTGTCACCGCATCCTCATGACCTACTCGGTGGAGGACCACGTGGACTCCATGCAGCAGCGCTCGGCCGAGCTGTGGAAGGAGAGGTTGGCCTCACTCAAGGAGGTCAACGACCGCAAGCGGGCTGAGAAGCAGCGGCGTAAGGAACAAGCCGAGGTCAAAGGCGAGGAGGCTGCCAGTGGCGACACGCCATCAGCCACCGCCGGCGACACGCCACCAGCCACCACCAAGGTGGAGAAAAAGAAAGAGGGTAGCGCTAAGAAAGAGGTGAAGAAGGTGAAAGCAGAGCCAGTGGCCGCGGAGCCGGTAGCCACCGAGTCGGAAGACATGATCAGTACGGTGAAGAGTAGGAGGCTGATGTCCATCCAAGCCAAGAAGGAAAAGGAGGAGCAGGACAAACAGAACAAGGGTAAGGACAGCTGAGAGTATTGTAGGTCATTAGACTGGGCCATTTTTCCTGTTCAGGTCACATGGTAAGGAAATACTCATCACTAGTCATAGAAAAAATATTAAACATGTAAACAGCAAACATGTCGTCCCCCATGAATTATGCAGCGCTTCCCATGAGCCAATCAGTGTAATTTTGTAAATGCCAGATCTCCATGGCAAGACGCATCATTCGCTCACTTTTAGTCAAAATCGGGCCGTTGGTGTTTAAGATCTCGTGGGTTAGCTAGACTCATCCCTAAGCGTGTGTGCCAAATATCATCACTGAGTCAAACAGTTTAAGAGAGCTAAAAGTGTCTGTTATATCGCCACCATGTTGTCGATATGAATGTTCTTGCATATGTTATGTCTTGAGTGTTTGCAACATGTGTACCAAATATTGTTATAATATGAATGTCTTTTGACTGATTTATATGCATTTGTATCAGACAACGTGAAAGTTTATTGGTCATTAGTCTTGAAAATACTGCGTTGAGACCTTTGTCCATAGATGCCACATCAAGTTTTGTGTAGATCGGTCAGTTGGTGCCAGAAGAATAGCGTTGAAGTGTTTTTCGCAAATTCAAAATGGCGGAGTCCCTGAGGCCCCTAAGTCAAACAGGGTGAGGGGCTTGACCTTTCAAAGTTATCATTTTCAATCTCTTGTTACAGCGCCAACATCTGACCAATCAGTGTAATTTTGTAAATGCCAGATCTCTATGGTAAGACAAATCATTCACACAAGTTTCATCAAAATGGGGCCAATATGGTCTGAGGTCGCGTGTGACTAACGTACTAACAGACGGAGACCGATCCAAAGTCCTCTCCCCAATTTTTGTTGTGGAGGACAATTAGATGAGATGACTATGGTTGAATTTGAGCCAAACAATGGTTTGTCCATGGTTGCATAGGTGATTTATGCAATGGGAATGCTCTGTTAAGTGCCTATTTAAAACAAAGCGTATTTTTTTTTTTTTTGTTACCGGCTCCAATAATTCAGTTTCTCTCCCCTCAGAGCGCATGGAGAAGGAGGCGGAGGAGGAACGTGTCCGCAAGCAGAAGGCTGCAGCAGAGAGGGCCTTCCAGGACGGCATCGCCAAAGCCAAACTGGTGCTGAGAAGAATCCCACTGGGAACTGATCGAAACCATAACAGGTCAGCACGCACACTTCAATGATGCACAACCGGTTCAGGTGTTTCATTTACAGTTTACTCTTGATACATGCACATCACTTATATGGTTTAGTGCACGCATCCTCAATGGTCCCAAGACTTTGGATATATTAGGAATCAACAACTATGTCAAATGTAAACTAAATTAATGTCACGGTTGGTTTATATTACCGTCGGTATTGACCTTCCAGCTCTTTGTGTCTGTGTTAGGTACTGGCTGTTCTCTGATGTGGTGCCTGGCCTGTACATAGAGAAGGGCTGGGTGCACGAGAGCATTGACTATAGCTACACCCTCACCCTGGAAGAGGCTTCAGCCGAGCCTGAAGACGAGGAGGAGACTAACGGTGAGTTATTACACTGTCATCACATCTGAGAGGCTGTACTATGTTTAGTGCCTCATGTCCCAGAAGCGTAAAGGAATATAATTAATAAATATAGCTGTGAGCAGCAACGACGTATTACAGATGATTTTGAACATTAGCGTTACATATGCAAAGAAGTTTCTTATAGTTTCCTTGTTTTAGATATCAATACCAAATTCAGTGTGGTTTTTCTTTGGGATGTCAATTAGAAACAATGTTGACTCTGTGGTTCCATAGGTGATTTATGCAATGGGAATGCTCGGGTATGTGCCTAATTTAAAATAGCAACGACAAGTTTCAAGTTAATAGTCCACTGTGGGGTGGATTTACAGTGGTTTAAATGGACACATCTAATTTGGCAATAACTCATCTTTTGATCAATCCCTTTGCTTTTTTAAAACATAGGTAAGACTTGAACCATGGGCTATGGTTCATGAGAAGATTTTAAAAGTATTTTTAGCATATTTGTGTATGGGCTAATATGCATCTTGTAGTGTGACAATCTTTGAATACGTCAGTGTTATTTTCTTAAACTCTTTAGGGGCTATTGTGATGAGTCAAAAGACATTTAGAGTAAATCTGACTTTTAGTCCATGATTATTCTGAGCATTAGCGTTACAGGGCGGCAGGGTAGCCTTGTGGCAGGAGCGTTGGACTAGTAACCGAAAGGCCTCATAATCCCCGAGCTGACAAGGTACAAATCTGTCGTTCTGCCCCTGAACGACCCACTGCTCCTACTGCTCCTAGGCAGTCATTGAAAATATGAATGTGTTCTTAACCGACTTGCCTAGTTAAATAAAGGTTAAAAAAAACAGTCAAAGTGAATTGTTAATAGTTTCCTTATTTCTTTTTTTGCGTATTAACTTGAAACTTTGGCATTGATAAGCCATTGTGGAGTGGATTTACAAAGGATTTTAATGGACATGTAAAATCTTCTTTCCTTATTTATCTCTTAACCTAGTGGTTCCTAAACTTTTTTGGCCAACTACCCCATTTTGATATCTGAAAATGTTTGCGACTCCAACCACGTGGGGGGGAAATGTATGTAATTATTAACAGCCAATGTTTATGGCAGTCAACTCACCGTCACATACTTTTAACGTGCGGCTATGACGGTCAATTGCAAATGAGTCTGACATAAGACACGTTATCTCACCACCACTAATGATGTGCTTGATGCATGTCGCATCGGAGCGTCTGAAAACCATGCGGTGTAGTCGACAGTGTGCATCTCTGCTCTCAAATCCAACCTGGATACATTTTTGGTTTTAATGCAGACGAGAGCACTTAACCCAGCTTCACATGAGTTTGATGGTGCTTCAAGACAACTGGGAACTCAGGAAAAACACGAGGTCAAATCATGACGTCGGTGATCGTTACGTCAGCAAGTCTGAGTTCTAGAAAGAGGCCCGACTTCCCGAGTTGTATGACTGTTCAAGCTCTTATTTTTTATATTTAATGTTTCCAGTTGTCTTGGAACACTCTAAAGTTGGAGATTTCTGAGTTCCCAGTTGTTTTCAACATTGCATTAATGCTCGGAGGGAGACTGCAGGGTATTCCCTTTGTGACGAACCAAAACACTTGCAGGCTTGTGTTCAGTTTGTTCAGTTTCCCGTATGTCTGTTACATAAGCAAGGAGCCATTTTTCTTTTCATTAGTCTTTTTGTTTTTATATATCCATTGTGAAAGACAACAGTTCCTCTCTCAATATGAAACATTTTAAAACACTCCATCTTGGTAACCACCAAGCCTTGGTATGAAATAGAACATTGTCATGCTCTGATCCCATACCTCCACATAGTTTGCAAACAGGCGTGCGCGCAGTGGTTGTGGTTTGATGTAGTTTAGAATCGAAGTTACCTTCCGCAGTAAATCTGAGTTTTGTGCTGCCAGTTGCAAATATCATACAGTGCAGAAGGACTCATAACTAGAGTGCAGAGGCCTGCCCGCCATCTCTTAAGATCATTTATTTAGGCACGGTTACATATTTTATCAAATATAAATCAACATGTAAACAAGGATCAGAATAACACTTTAGAGTGTCTGTTTGCATCGCGTGCGAGACGAGTGGTCCGTTGCTCAAGGAGCGAGAGACGGTCAGACATTACAGTAGCAGGTAGGCCTATATACAGTGCCTTCGGAAAGTATTCAGACCCCTTAACCTTTTTCGCATCTTCTTAGGTTACAGCCTTAATCTAAAATTGATCAAATTGTTATTTTTCCTCATCAATCTGCACACAATACCCCATAATGACAAAGCAGAAATATCACACTTAAGTATTCAGACCCTTTACTCAGTACTTTGTTGAAGCACCTTTCGTAGTGATTACAGCCTCAAGTTTTCTTGTGTATGCCACTACAAGCTTGGCACACCTGTATTTCTCCCATTCTTGTTTACAGATCCTCTCAAGCTCTGTCAGGTTGGATTGGGGAGCTCTTTTCACGTCTCCAGAGATGTTCGATTAGGTTCAAGTCCAGGTTCTGGCTGGGCCACTCAAGAACATTCAGAGACTCCTGTGTTGTCTTGGCTGTGTGCTTACGGTCGTTGTCCTCTTGGAAGGTGAACCTTCGCCCCAGTTTGAGGTCCTGAGCGCTCTAGAGCAGAATTTATCCTTTTCATACATTTTTGCTCCGTTCATCTTTGCCTCGATCCTGACTAGTCTCTCAGTCCCTGCCACTAAAAAACATCTCCACAGCATGATGCTGCCGCCACTATGCTTCACCGTAGGGATAGTGCCAGGTTTCCTCCAGAAGTGACACTTTGCATTCAGGACAAAGAGTTCAATCTTGGTATCATCAGACCATAGAATCTTGTTTCTCATGGTCATAGTTTTTAGGTGCCTTTTGGCAAACTCCAAGCAGGCTGTCATAAGCTTTTTATTGAGGTGTGGCTTCTGTCTGGCCACTCTACTATAAAGTCCTGATTTGGTGGAGTGCTGCACAGATGGTTGTCCTTCTGGAAGGTTCTCCCTTCTCCACAGAGGAACTCTAGCTCTCTGTCTGTGACCATTGGGTTCTTGGTCACCTCCCTGAACAAGGCCCTTCTCTCCTGATTGTTCAGTTTGGCTGGGCAGCCAAATCTAGGAAGAGTCTTGGTGGTTCCAAATTTCTTCCATTTAAGAATAATGAAGGCCACTGTGTTCTTGGGGACCTTCAATGCTGCAGAATTGTTTTGGTAACCTTCCCCAGACCTGTGCCTTTCAGTTTTATTTTTAATAAAGTAGCAAAAATGTCTAAACCTGTTTTCACTTTGTCATAATGGGGTATTGTGTGTAGACTGCTGAGTCAAGGGGTCTGAATACTTTCCAAAGGCACTAGGCCTATATATGATAAAGAACAATCAAATAGCTAGGTAGCCAATTCAAACCATGTCTTTTGAACTTTTTAGCTATTATTATCATATGTTGTCGGCATGTCCCAAAAAACGTTCCATCAACACTTGTGAATAAGGCCATGCAAAGTTGATTCATTTTTTACAACAAGAGTTTCACTTCACCATTGTATTAATTTGGATTTGGTTCAATCGGGATGAGTCGAATGTGAATCAAAATAGTTATGTGAATTGGAAACAGTAATATTAGATGTAGCCTTTCTTTAGGATTCAAAACCTTTGTAGATATTTCCAGTTGATTTAGGCATCCAATGTATGGGACATTGCAGGCTGACTAGAATCTATTGAGATGCAAAGTAAACACTAAGATAAGATAAATATGACTCAACTAAAAAGGTACATTTTACTGATGAAAATTTGTGTGCTTGCTTCAGCTTAATAAAAAGATTTGTAGCCTACCATGGCCATTTTGATCTGCTGTATTAAATGAGTGGATTATTTCAAAAGGCGTAACTTATTTGGTTGTAATGTCGCAATGTTATACAGGACAGCTAGTGGGTGTAGGCTGTTATTCCAGCCCCCCTCTGTTTGAGCAGGGCTTGATCAAAAGCCTGCACATCCAGTAGCTTTCCATGCTGAGTGTTGACCACGTGTTTTATACAGCTGCCTAACTGGTATTCTACTTTTGTTGGGGGTTAAGTGCCTTCCACAACGACAGGAGATGGTACTTGGGATCAGAGAGTAGCCTCTGTGTCAATACCACATTAAGCATACTTTTGTTACATGCACATATAGAGACGCCACTAACAGTTGGTCATGGATATTTGGTTAAAATTCATGAAATTCCATCTGTCAATGTGTATGAACCCTGAAGTTAAGAGGCCTATGTACCGAATTTGATTTTCTTTCTCCAAATTTCCAAAATGGAGGAAAATCAAACCTGATGGACTTTATGGGCCCTTGAGGCAAATTTGTTCAGCATGTAAAAGACTCCTACATACAACATTTAGTCTCTACTTATAATAGGGCCACCTATAGGCCAATCAGTGGCATTCTTTTAGACTAAATGACTCATGGTCCTGTAGTTTGTGTGCTTAGAAACGTTACCAATCTAGCTGTGAGTTATTTGACCATGTCCCAGAAAATTATTTTAATTCAGAGAATAACAATGTTTCACAGCTTTGCTGTGAACCCCTAAATATAATTGAGTGATATTATTAGTTGTAGTAGATGGTCTTGTAGTAGTTGCAGCGTTTAAACCTGGGTCATATACCTTAGGGCAGACTGTAGAAAAATAAGCCATTCCTATTGGTCAAGTTTGGTTTTGTGCCTACTGAACACGACCCTATTCTGTTGCTGGTCCTGCAGATGTTGAGGACGGTGGCAGTCTAGATGGTGCTCTGAGCGAGGGAGCCCACCAGGGGGCGCCAGCTGCAGTCTGCATCGAGACCACCACTCCCAACCAGGGACAGAACCTCTGGTATGAAACTCACTTGCAGAGATGGTCATTGGTTGACTTGTTAACTAAAAAGATTTGTGTGTCTTTCAATAGCAGTGTTAAAACGATACTTACACCAGAGAGTAGATGATTATATTTGTTCTAGGGCATACTATGTGATTACACCTAGCTTGTGTTGTGTTGAAGGTTTGTGTGTGATGCTCCACGGGACCTCGATGACCTGGTGGAGAGCCTCCATGCACAGGGTGTGAGAGAAAGCGAGCTGAAGACCAAGCTGCAAGTCAGGTGAGGAGACAAGTGTTACATTCTACATTCCCTCCACCAATTCACTCGACTCCACACTTTACATTAAAAAAAAATAATGTTTTTGTCTTGCTCTATTTATGCAAATAGCCCAGAGTTTTTCCTGGTTAGGTCACATGGTACAGGTATATGTGCGACTGACTGACTGGATGTTGTACGCTGACAGGTACCAGGACATCCTCCACTCTATCAACCTGGCCCGCAAGGGGAACCCAGGGCTGAGGAGCTGCGACGGCCACCAGGAGCTGCTCAAGTACATGCGCAGCGACGTCATCGAGGTGGCCTCGCGCCTCCAGAAGGGCGGCCTGGGCTACATGGACGACAGCATGGATGAGTTTGAGAAGAAGGTAACTATTTATTCATACAATCAATTGACATGTTTGGACTCAGGACTTTATCCTGATCACTTATCTGGTCAGGTCGTATGGTCAGGAAGCACTAATGGCCATAAACATTATTTTGTTCAACCAACTTTTCAAGATCTTCCTCAATGCCCATTTACCTGTATTCAACTTTGTGCCTTGCACATTCGGCAAAATATGACCTCTGAACTTTACCATTCCCCTCTGACATCTTTCTCTTTGTGTGTGTTCAGGTGCGTGACCTGGAGAACCTGAAGGACTTTGGGGAGTGTGTCATCACTCTCCAGGCTTGTGTCATCAAGAAGTTCCTGCAGGGCTTCATGGCCCCCAAGCAGAAGAAGAAGAAGAAGCAGGAAGGGGAGGAGAGCAGGAAGACTGAGGAGGTGGATGAGGAGAAGAAGCTGGCAGAGGAGGCCAGGGTGAGTAATACATATTTTAATCAGAACATGGTATGTTACCTGTAATTAAAAACAAGGCAACCCCCTTTCAAACAGTCTCTTATTTACAATTTTCTTGCAAATATAACCCCTTTTATACATATCAGTGCGTAACTGGCAATTTGTATGGGGGGAGGGTTAAACCATGGGGCCTGTTTGCAATTAATATTAGGAAGGTATTAAACCATATTGTTATTGAATTTACCCGTGTAAAACAGACCCATGTGGTTACAGGGTCTGAAAATACAGGTTTCATGACTAGGTCTCGAGGTGGGTTGTAAATGTAGTATGATTTTATTTTATTTGTACCCCTTACCTCTTTCAGGTATAAGCAAAATATGGTATAAAGAGGAGGTTATGGTAAAGTGTGATTTGTATCTGTATATGAAAGGGGTATTCCTAACGACTAATCCAGAATCCAATGTTTCTTCATAGGATAGGATTGAAGCTAGGGTAATCTGTCCCATGATCTGGTTTTAAAGGGCTGCTTCTACCCCCAAGCTGTATTTGAGCTTAAGGAGGACTGTCTTTTCAAATCAATGTTTATTTAAAGTGTGTTTTAAACACACTTTTTTTTTTTCTGTGAAAATCGATACAATAAAAGAGATTAAATAAACAATGTCAATAATAGTAATTTGTCTGCTGTGCAGGTGGCGACGGCAGTAGAAAAATGGAAGACAGCGATCCGTGAGGCTCAGACCTTTTCCCGGATGCACGTGCTGCTGGGCATGCTGGACGCCTGCATCAAGTGGGACATGTCGGCAGAGAACGCACGCTGCAAGGTGTGCCGCAGGAAAGGTGGGTGATCCTCAATGTCCTGGAGCTGTCAGAAAACTGAAGGGGGAATTTTAAATGGTGTCAATGGAAAAATGGCATTCCAATTAGTAAGAAACAATTGAAGATAGTATCCTAAAAGTGGATCTAATTTTAACACTAAAGTCAATCAGATGAAGAAAAACTGAAATGTATCATTAGGTGGCGGTAGAGCACCGTGCCCCAGCGTCTCGTTAAGAACACTTTTCACAGTATTGAGTCATCTACACCTAGGGTTTCCCAAACACGGTCCTGGGGTCCCCCCTTGATGCAAGTTTTGTTTTTTGTCCTAACACTACACAGCTGATTCAAATAATTAAAGCTTGATGAGGAGTTGGTTATTTGAATCAGCTGTGTAGTGTTAGGGCAAGAACCAAAACGGGCACGCAGGGTGGGCCCGGGAACAGAGTTTGGGAAACCCTGGTCTACACTACAGCATTTGACTGTCATTTCCTGCCTGTTGGAGATTATCTGCCTGAGCAAAGTCCTGTAAAGACTTGGCGATTCACAAATCACCTTGCATCCAAACAACTACCCACTAAAGCAGGGGTGTCAAACAAGGCCCACGAGCCCATTTCAATCCGGCCAGAGAGGTGGTTTGAGTAAAAAATGGATTTCCTCTGGAATGTTTATTCAATCTCAATCGACATTGAAATTACTAGAAGTAAATGGAGACTGTAGAAATAATGACCTGGGCCTCCCGTGTAGTGATCTAAGACACTGCATCGCAGTGCCGCTGGAGGTTCTGGGTCCGCAAACGGGAGACCCATGGGGCGGCGCACAATTAGCCCACCGTCGTCTGGGTTAGGTGAGGGTTTGGCAGGCAGGGATGTCCATGTCCCATAGCACACTAGCGACTCATGTGGCGGGCCAGGCGCAGTGCACGCCGACACAGTCGCCAGGTGTACGGTGTTTCCCCCGACACATTGGTGTGGCTGGGTTCCGGGTTAAGTGGGCATTGTGTCAACAAGCAGTGCGGCTTGGCTGGTTTGTGTTTCGGAAGACGCACGGCTCTCGGCCTTCGGCTCTCCGAGTCCGTACGGGAGTTGCAGTGATGAGAAGAGACTAACTACATAAAACAATTGCATACAACGAAAAAGGGGTTAAAATAAATAAATAAATAAAATAATGACCTAGATTTAGTCTCTTTTTAAAAAAATATATATATATTTTTTTTGTCACATACCCCCAATAGCTACAGTGAAATGTGTTTTACTCTGAAGCTTGATACAGTCATTGAAATGTAATTTAGGGGTAGCATAGAAAAATCCAAAAGTGATGGATAGAGGACAATATTTTTCACATTTTGGCCTTTGAGTCAGACCTCGAACAGGCAGAAACAAATTATTAACTAATATATATACATACATACATACAGTATAAGGCCCTGTAAGTGTTGATGTAATATAAGTACCAATTACTGTAAGTAGAAGTACAATACTCAAGGCCCTGTATGAAAATACACTACTCCCTCCTATCCATGTTGCTGATTTGACATTAGCAGAGTTGGTGTAGTGGAAACCTACCCAGTGATTTCAGGTTAGCCATGACTTATCCTTAGCCTTATCTTGAACTGCAAATATTTGGAAATGAGACTGATTTCATATAGGTAATAAATTATTATGATGAATGCTTGTTTTGGTAGAGCTAATGGGTGAGCTAATAAGTGAAACAAAAGTCACTCTGGGCCCCTTCTCCCTGAGGGTTTGACCACCTGTCTCATTGCAAACTGAGCCCTAGCCAAATGACCCTGGATGTTTCGGGGCATCTTGGTCCAATGCCATATCATCCCCTACTCCCTAGCCCTTTTTGTGAACCACTCAGATTTTTTTGTCACATCTGTCCCTGTCAAAATAGTTCCTCCACCTCTAATCAGTAACCACCTCTGGTCCTAACTTGTAGATCTGAGTCCTGGGCTATGAGGGATGCAGCGCTGGTATTTTTTGTTTGTTCAGTTGGAGCTTTTGCACACGAACTCTGTACAAAGGCTTCTCCTTATTTCATATGAATAACTTTAGCTGGTCTTAGTGACTTTATGTATACACATTTCATTGTCTTGAGTTAATGACTCTTTACTGAGTCTGTTTGTGATGATAATCTCCATCGTGTCTTCAGGTGAGGATGACAAGCTCATCCTGTGTGACGAGTGCAACAAGGCCTTCCACCTGTTCTGTCTGCGCCCCGCCCTCTACCGCATTCCCCAGGGGGAGTGGCTGTGCCCCGCCTGCCAGCCTGCCGTGCAAAGACGCTGCTCCCGCGGAAGGTAGGGGGTCACACAATAAAACGCATCACTTCACTGGAGGTTTAAAGACTTAGCTGTGTCTAAACTTTCTTGTTCCTCGTCAAACACAAGCAAGCCGTTTCAATCTGAAGATGGTACTGTATAGTCCACTTGGAAAATACTTGTTTTATTATTTTGACTCCACTGATGTGCCCCCCAAAATCATACAATTCTGTTTCTAGTTTGATGTTCTTCCAAACCTACAGCGTGTGAAGAAAGAAGTCTGTTTTGCTGGTTGGGTGGTTGTTGGGTACCAATTGGATGAATGCTCTTTAACATAGAATGCTGGTGGCTACTTGTTGTTCCAGAAACTACAACGAGGACACTGAGGAAGAGGAGGATGAAGAGGAAGAAGAGGAGTCTGAATCGGAGGACTCTGATGAAGATGACGAGGAGGATGCTGATTACAAGGCCGTGGGCCACAGCTGTGAGTATTATTGACCCCCTTGCTGATTTAAAAAAAAAAAATTATTTATTTATTTATTTATTTATTTATTTATTTATTTGTATTACTTTTTAGTGGGAGTCTTGCTAAAGAACATTCTGTTTTCTTGGTACATTTTCAGTTAAAGCTGTAGCACAATGTGGAATAAGTCAAGTGGTATGAATACCTTCTTATGGCACTGTTTGTATGGGGTAGAGGAAGGGGTGGTCATTCAGTAATCTTGTCAACCTGTATTTTGACAAAGTGAGCCCATAAACCTTTGATTTGTTAAGCCACATTTTACTCCTGAACTATTTTGGGCTTGCCTAAACAAAGGGGTTTATTTTTTTCATTTAATTTGTATTCGTTTGTGGAATTATTTCCACTTTGACATTTACAGAGTATTTTATGTAGATCAATGACAAATTCACAATTAAATCTATTTCAATCCCTCCTTGTAACTCAACAGAATGTGGAAAAAAAATCCCAAGGCAGGGTGAATACTTCAATATGACACCCACTGTATATTTATTGAATCGGTGTAAGTGCAGAGTTGACACAGAAGCCCATACACTCTGAAGCTAACAACTGTGGACTAGGGCTCTAAGACTGTGTGGGAAGGGCCTGTTGTGTAGCAGTGGTTTTACATAAATACTAGGACCCAGATTGTCTCCTATCCTGACCAGCAGACCAGGGAAAACTCTGAACAGCACGAACAATGGACACATTTCCATTTCACGAGTGCAGAGAGATTTGGAATGACAGGAATGTGGTGCAGTATTCTGAGCCCATTCTCTCCCCTCTTCATTGTCTAAGTGTTGTCATTGTCCCCCACCCCCTTTTGATCTGGTGGGCTTTTCACCCCCAGCTTGGCTTGACAGTATGTGGCAGAGTGATCCTCTGAGTTTAGGCATGCACGAAAGGTAACCACACACAACTGGGTTTGGAAGACGGGTGGTTGATGGTTATAGTGCTGCAATAACATTGCAAACCAAACTGGGAGAGGATACGGCCTCGTGCATTTTGAGGTCTCTTGACTAGGCACAGCTCCCTCCCTCGGATCATTTGGGCTCATTGATGAGCCTATTAGACCAGAGGAGATCTGTTGAAAGATTTTTTATTTTATTTTTTTATTTACAAATCTGAATTATATTTGACCATTTAACTTGTGATTTTATATCTTCATCCCTGTTCTTACAGTTCAAACAGGTACAACAAATGGGGCTGACTGAAATATTTTCCTGATGGTGTGTATTTAACTAGACTCTTCTTCCCAGTGAGATCAAGGAAGAAGACCAAGCACTCTAAAGCATCGAAGGCGTCCAGTAAGGGTGGATCTAAGAAGCATACTCCCCCCAGTAAACCCAGGAAACAGAAGGCTGCCCATAGCAGCCCTGCAGACCTCGACGAGCTGGTGAGAACACACCCTATGGCTCATGGTTATAAAGACTTTGGTCTGGTGACTCCAACGCACTGGTGCAAGCCAGCTTCTATGCAGATCATTTGACCCCTTCCCAACACTATGGTGTGTGTTTGGTTTGCTGCAGGTGCATCAGAGCTCAAAGACAGGTGTGCGTCGGCAGGCCCTGGAGCTGGAGAGGAGCGAGGAGATCCTGCAGAAACTGGTCAAATTCCGCTACAGCTGGCCGTTTAGGTGAGACTGATGCACTACTAGTCTGTTAGACTGGCATGCTGGGAAATGCCTTCTGAAAGTGTTTAAACTATGGCTTGACTGGTACAACTAACTTTGGACTTATACTCCTATCTCAATGTAACAACATACATTAACTATATAAATATCAGACAGTTGATTTTTTAAATTTTCAATGTAGGTGTCCATGTGAATTCCATAGCAATGGTAACAAGCTAACTAGATCTGAGACAGTAGACCTGACCCCTAACCTCCCCATCTTCTCTCCAGAGAGCCGGTGTCAGTAGAGGAGGCGGAGGACTACTTTGACATCATCTCCAGCCCCATGGACTTCCAGACCATGCAGGCCAAGTTCAGCGAGGGCCAGTACCGCCACGCCCAGGACTTCCTGGAGGACGTCAAGCTGGTGTTCTCCAACGCTGAGGAGTACAACCAGACGGGCAGCTCGGTGCTCTCCTGCATGGCCAAGACGGAGCAGAGCTTCACCGAGCTGCTCCACAAGCTGCTGCCCGGCCTCAGCTACCTGCGCCGCCGCCAGCGGAAGAGAGTCAGTCGGACCCCCCAGGTCTCAGAGGATGAGGAGGAAGAGGAGACGCCGAAGGTTCGGAAGATGCAGAATGGGAAAGGCAAGGTGGGTCGGCCCAGGAAAGCAGTGGTGGAGCAAAGGAGGAGAGAGGAGGGGAGCGAGGAAGAGGGAAGCGCGAAGAGGAAGAGCAAGCGGGCGGTGGCCTCTTCCTGCCGGAGAGACTACCGGGAGCAGGAGAGCGATGGCGAGGAGTGCGACAAGCGGAGAACTCTGCAGCGTGGGGCTGATGGCGGGGATAGTGACGAGGAGAACAGGGCCGGCCACCGACATTCCAAGCGGCAAAAACGCTCCTAATGAAGTCCAGGGTGCTTTTTCTGTTCTGTCTTTTCAAATTTCTGCCCCTAAATGAAGCAGAACCCACCTCCCAATTCCGAGGAAATGGGGCTCAACTTCTCAGATGGAGTTTTTTTGTGATTTTGGTTTTGTTAATATTTTTTAGTAAAAAAATAAGAAACTGATTTATATTTGTAATGCGATTTAATATTTTGACATTTTTCAAACCAAGAAATTTACATTTAAGACGAGAGGATTTGTCAGAGCTCTTAGAGACCATCCCCCACACCTTACATTCTGGTCATCCTCCCAGGTTTAAAGTTGCGTCTTGGGCTGAGAGAGATGGGCTGGTAACCGTTGTCCAGGATAAATTAGGTCTATGTCGATGTACAGTCATCATTCTCTGGTTTTGCTTTTTTTGACGTGACTTAACACTGGCCTTTGGGCAACCCGGCCGTGTGAGGCCACCAAAGTCCTTGGCGTCTACGTCTGAATTCTTTCTTCAGGCCACACACACACACACACACTGCCTAGCCATCACTCTGCCTAAGCATTGAAACAGATTATCCAGGTTTTTACATATGCAATTCAGTTTCCAGTGTTATTGACAATGAAAAGACCTATTGTACAAACAGCAGTACTTTTTAGTCCCCTCTTTCTCCAGATGGCTCTGTTCTGGATGCAGAAATACATGTTTATCTGCAGTGTCTCATTCCTGGTCCGCCGCGGTACCCGACCTTTCACCTCCATAATGTCCTCAGGTTGAGTAGTTGATTCTCCTTCAACTCAGCCCTGTAGTTCTCTCCCTGTAAAACTATGCCTGCCGCCTTTATTTTCACATGTCCACTGTCTCATTAGCATTTATAGGCTTTTATTATTTGAAACCAGTGTTGAAACCACATTCAAGGATAACCATGGTCTAAATGCATGGAAACGTGCTTGTTGATTTTAAATGTGATTTTCGTGTTCAGTGTTTTTGTTGCACATCTGTCTGAATTTGATTCAAAGGCAGTGTATGAGAAATACTTGTGAGCTGTAACCACTTCCTCGTTCACAAAGATTTGTCAGCGGTCATCTTTATGCCATCCATACAAAGTCTGGTTAGGGTCTAATCCGAGGTAGGCGGTCTGTGTGGGGAGGAGGGTTCGTGGACCATGGGACGTGTTAGGTTCACATTCTTCAGCAGCAGGTTATTGCCGCTGCTTCAAATTCCTTTCCGTTTCCATTCATTAGCACCAGGTGGCGCTATACTACTGCACGCTTAACCAGCATAGTGCAAGCCATGGTCTCATGAGAACCTCTTGTTTTGTTCGTGTCCCTTTCCTTAACAACCTCATGCACGTTCTACTATCACTAGAGTGTGTACCATACTGACACCTTGGAAAGTGGCTAAGATCCTTATAGTAATTCTCAGATGGGGTGTTGGGGTATCTATGTACAGGTCGCAGGCTAGGTAGTGATCTACAATGCAGAGGTCTTGACTATGCCCTGTTCTGTGTATGCAGCTATGTGCTGTTCTATGCAGTACGTTAGGTTTTCCGACACGTAGGATTGAGGATTCAATGACCGATCTGATTTAATTTTGGTTCTTATAATTTGGGCCGTTTTTTTTAAAAAGCGTTTTGAGGTTTTTGTTTGTACTACTCAACTCCTGTATCTGAGATGATTGGGATTTCATTGTTGGCTGTTCAATTACATTGAATGTATAGATGGAAGTGCAAATCTAGATGACTGCGAAAGTGACTGCTCTCAGAATACCTGTCTGTTGTAAATGCTTTATTTCTGGAAGAACTAAGAGTATTTTATACTTTTTTTTTTGTATTAAGTCTCAACTGGGGTCGGGATTGGTTGGACAGGTGTGGGGCTCACATGTAAAGGATATGGGAGTTTAGATCTCCCCCTTTTTGTCTTCTTTGTTTTGAGGTAAATATTATTCCCCCAGCCATCACTGCCAATGGTACACCTTCTGATCCATCATTGCCTGTGGGGAGGAGTTAGCCAGGCTGACGTATGTTTTCTTTACTTTTTAATAAAACATCATACAATGGTATTGCTTTTCTAGTGTCTTGCTTATTTCTGTCTTTATACTTTGGTTGGTTGAATGCACTGATTCTAAGTTGTCTGCTTCATGACTGAAATGTAAATGTTGATAAAGGTCCTATGCATTGTGAAAGATGGTTACAACCCAGTACATGTATGCTTAGTTTGAAGATGACTAGAAGCCGTTTTAATTCTGCAAGTTATCTGAGGGGGGACAAGACTTTCCTTAAAAGACTGTCCTATTAAGGCAGCTTTTGTGGAGTCAAGTGAAACTCTTGTGTGTCAGGTTTGAAGGGTTTCGTTGCCTCGTCGGGACGGCTGGAACACTGACGTGGGGCTTCATCAGTCTGTCTGCGGTCGGGCTCTCTGGTTCGGTCTCACTAGGCTTGCACTCTCACCCAGAGAAGCATGCCATTCTTTTAATTACAGACACTTGTGTTGTTCTTGGACCTCTCCGGAGGCACCAGGTAATTATCCCTAGTCTCTCGTGAGGCACACAGGCTCCAGACTTTCCACTGTTGCATGGAGGGAGAGGGCCTGTGGCAGAGAGGGGGATGGTGGGGAGAGGGCCTGTGGCAGAGAGGGGGATGGTGGGGAGAGGGCCTGTGGCGGAGAGTGGGGTGGTGGGAAGAGAGCCTGTGGCGGAGAGTGGGGATGGTGGGCAGAGTTCCTGTGGCAGAGAGTGGGGATGGTGGGCAGAGTTCCTGTGGCAGAGAGTGGGGATGGTGGGGAGAGGGGGGCAGGGCCTGTGGAAGAGGGGGATGGTGGGCAGAGGGGGGGGATGAAAGGGAGAGGGCCTGTGGCAGAGAGGGGGATGGTGGGGAGAGGGCCTGTGGCAGAGAGGGGGGGTGGTGGGGAGAGGGCCTGTGGCAGAGAGGGGGATGGTGGGGAGAGGGCCTGTGGCAGAGAGGGGGGGTGGTGGGGAGAGTGGATAATGGATAATGTGGTTAGGGAAGTGATAGCTCCCAAGTTTCTAGTTGGAGACTCAATAATATTTAACCATACAGGGAAATATCCAGACATAAGGTCATTTTGTACTCATTGATACTAAATCCAGATTGTTTGAGTGTATTGCCAGTACACATTATTTGACCTGACTGTCCGAGGGCTTATGAAAACCACTGTTGATATACAGTACTTCCAAGTGTTCTGTCTCTGGTTCGGCTCATCATGGCTTCTGTTTATATTCAAGATGGGTTGTCCAACCTCCCCAAAACCTTTGGGATGTGTCAGTTGATCTGAAAGACTCCCTTACAAAGGTAAGAGCATTCCTCTGTCCTCATCCAGTATTGTGGTTCAGAATATCTTCAGCCATATTCACTCTAGTCTCGGAAACCCCTGACATAAGGAAAACAGCATATAGTAGAAGACATGCTGTCTGTCTAGAGCGACTATACTCTACCTGGTCAGGCCAGACCAATCGGTGTACACTTGAGTCTGCTCACTTGCGTGGACGTGGACCTGCTCTACACATCTTTTGAGCATCTTGGTATGACGACAAGCCCGAACAGCCAAACTGACCAAACTCAGATGGAATGTACTGTACCTGAATACACTCTAGTTTTTTTTGTAAATTAGCTTTGATGAAATTTGGAAAAGTGTATCCTCAGACAGCATGCTCATTTCTAAACCCAGTGTCTACAGACATCTTCCAGTAATGAGAGGACGGAGCAAACAAACCTGTAGCTTACAGCTCTCTGGTTATAGGCCTTTAGGTAGGTTAACCTTGATGTGACCTGACCAGGAAAACTTTTAGGCTCTAATGTTACAGGCTATATAACTAGAATAGAGCCCAGAGTTTTTCTGTGTTAGGTCACTCCAGGCCCTATGGTTTTCTGTGTTAGGTCAGTCCAGGCCCTATGGTTTTCTGTGTTAGGTCACTCCAGGCCCTATGGTTTTCTGTGTTAGGTCAGTCCAGGCCCTATGGTTTTCTGTGTTAGGTCACTCCAGGCCCTATGGTTTTCTGTGTTAGGTCAGTCCAGGCCCTATGGTTTTCTGTTTAAGGTCAGTCCAGGCTCTATGGTTTTCTGTGTTAGGTCAGTCCAGGCCCTATGGTTTTCTGTGTTAGGTCAGTCCAGGCCCTATGGTTTTCTGTGTTAGGGCCTGGACTGACCTATGTTTTGCTGTGGCCAGACTCAGCATAACATTCTAATGACCAGGTGTTTGCCCTGTAGGGATATTGTCGGTTGAGGTTTCACTCTCCACATGGTGTTATTAAACTGATAGTTGATGTCAATGTTATCTTCATTACATCAACATGACCCGCTTATAAAGTACAGTCCGAACAACATTCTCCATCTGAAAGTGTGACTACACCATTAGGTCCCTGGGGCTAAAGCAAACGTAAAGTATGGAAACACACTAGCAGGGCTTCAAGCTGCAGACATGAAATCTAAAGTTTTACTCAGCAAGTTGAAAAATGTTTTAAAACCTTTTGCAGCGGAAAGCGAAGATGTGTGTTTCTTAATAGTTAATGAAAAATACCCAGGTTTAATTTGAGGCAGTTACTTTTCATTATTATTATTTTTTTTTTTTTTACTTTAGTTTATCTGGTAAATATTTTCTTAACTCTTCTTGAACTGCACTGTTGGTTAAGGGCTTGTAAGTAAGCATTTCACGGTAAAGTCTACACTGTTGGTTAAGGGCTTGTAAGTAAGCATTTCACAGTAAAGTCTACACTGTTGGTTAAGGGCTTGTCAGTAAGCATTTCACGGTAAAGTCTACACTGTTGGTTAAGGGCTTGTAAGTAAGCATTTCACGGTAAAGTCTACACTGTTGGTTAAGGGCTTGTAAGTAAGCATTTCACGGTAAAGTCTACACTGCTGGTTAAGGGCTTGTAAGTAAGCATTTCACGGTAAAGTCTACACTGCTGGTTAAGGGCTTGTCAGTAAGCATTTCACGGTAAAGTCTACACTGTTGGTTAAGGGCTTGTCAGTAAGCATTTCACGATAAAGTCTACACTGTTGGTTAAGGGCTTGTAAGTAAGCATTTCACGGTAAAGTCTACACTGCTGGTTAAGGGCTTGTAAGTAAGCATTTCACGGTAAAGTCTACACTGCTGGTTAAGGGCTTGTAAGTAAGCATTTCACGGTAAAGTCTACACTGCTGGTTAAGGGCTTGTCAGTAAGCATTTCACGGTAAAGTCTACACTGTTGGTTAAGGGCTTGTCAGTAAGCATTTCACGGTAAAGTCTACACTGTTGGTTAAGGGCTTGTCAGTAAGCATTTCACGGTAAAGTCTACACTGTTGGTTAAGGGCTTGTAAGTAAGCATTTCACGGTAAAGTCTACACTGTTGGTTAAGGGCTTGTAAGTAAGCATTTCACGGTAAAGTCTACACTGTTGGTTAAGGGCTCGTAAGTAAGCATTTCACGGTAAAGTCTACACTGTTGGTTAAGGGCTTGTAAGTAAGCATTTCATGGTAAAGTCTACACTGTTGGTTAAGGGCTTGTAAGTAAGCATTTCACGGTAAAGTCTACACTGTTGGTTAAGGGCTTGTAAGTAAGCATTTCATGGTAAAGTCTACACTGCTGGTTAAGGGCTTGTAAGTAAGCATTTCACGGTAAAGTCTACACTGTTGGTTAAGGGCTTGTAAGTAAGCATTTCACGGTAAAGTCTACACTGTTGGTTAAGGGATTGTAAGTAAGCATTTCATGGTAAAGTCTACACTGCTGGTTAAGGGCTTATAAGTAAGCATTTCACGGTAAGGTCTACACTGCTGGTTAAGGGCTTGTAAGTAAGCATTTCACAGTAAAGTCTACACTCGTTGTATTTGGTGCATGTGACAAATAAAGTTTGATTTGATATCACTATCGACAAGCAAACACTCGCCACGCGCAGAGCCACCTTTGACCAACCATGCCTTGTGCAACCTGCCAATTGGAGCTAGCGAGCCACAGCGTGTGGGGGGCAGTGTTGCGCCCAGCAAATATTGACCCACATCTTCTGTCCAAGGTCCTGCTCAGTGCAGAGGGCATTAGGCAGCAGCAAACCAAAAATAGTTCATAGGTGACAGGGGATTGTGTGTGTATGTTTGTCTGTGCGTCATGTGGCTGTGGTTTGGTGGGTATGAATCTTCATGCGAGGTCTGGTGATGAAACATTGTTCTTGTCTGTTTATTTTGTTCCAAAGCCAATCTTGACAGCCTGACTATGCAGACTGAAGCCAGACTGAGCCACAGAACCACAGAACCACACAGAGGGACAAAAAGGACCTGAAAACAAGAGACAGAACCAACTCCCCTGACCTCTGTATCAGCAACATCAATGCACCCAATTGAATCCTCTTCTCCCTTTCAATGCGAGCTCCAGAGGAGTACTAATGCATTATTCACAAAACATACTCCTTTACCCCAAATTTCTCGACAAAAGTACGTCCTCCTCTCCCTTTGATGATAAAAAAACGAAGTAAAAAAAACTAAACAGCAGAATGCAGAAATAGAGAACTTCTGAGGCTGAGCTTCCTCCTGGGGAAAGACAGGGAAATCATCCCGATGGGAGTCTCTGCTCTCCTCTGAAATCTTCCTCATCCCAGACTAGTTCAAACTCACCCAGAATTTACATCACTGATATATGCACTGCTGCGGCTGGATCTGGAAATAGACACTCATATAAAATCTAATTGTATTTGTCACATGCTTCGTTAACAACAGAGTAACAGTGAAATGCTTACTTATGGGCCCTTTCCCACAATGCAGAGAGAAAGAATAGAAAAATAACACGAGGAATAAATACACAATGAGTAATGAAAACGTGGCTATATACATGGGGCGCGACGTAGCTGAGGTAGATATGTACACAGAACTAAGAAGAAAGTGACAGACAAACAGCCCTCATCAGCTCAAACAGTCTTGGCCTGCTTACTGGCTGAATCCACTTCGCATTCCATTTGAAAAGTTGAACGGAGGAGTGGTACACTCCTGGCCTGGAAGTGCTGTGGTGTTTACTGGTTTTGCATGTCACATCCTGGCACTTTGATCATTTGGCGGGGCTTTTTAGACATGTCACATGTTGCAGCTGTTGTATTGACCGGATTAGAATAGCAGTTCAGGTTGCTATTGAAAGTCTGTCTAAGGTGTGAAAACAAATGACAAAAGTTTCAATACAGTATTTAGATCAGTCTCTTCACTTGTCAAATGGTTTCTGTTCTTCAACATTTTCCTTGTGTTTCACTCATATAACAGTACACGTGTCATGAGAAACGCATCTAGTCTTCAATGTAGTCTTCATCTTATTTGTCTGCGGATTTAGTTCCGCTAAATCCTGAGTTAAACTAATCCTGAGTGTGCTCTCGGCAGATAGAAGACTTCAATCAGAAAGAAAACCATTAAAACGTGCAACAGCGTAATAACCACCCCAGGACTCTCACCTCCTACACAGCTGAACTAAACACTGGTGATTCATTAAAAAAACAGGCTGCAGCTGTTGGGTCCTGCAGGAGGTCAGATTCCTGTAAAAGAAAAGGGAGGGCTTTTACAGAGGTGTGAGCATGTGCAACAGAGCCCTTCTGGTGTGTGTGTGCTTGTGTGTGTGTTTTAATAGGAAGCGGTCAGAGGGGCTGCTGAGGGTTCCATAAAGGACCCTTTGAGTGGCGAGGCACTGACTAATGCACAGCAGATGTGGAGGAAAGAATATCTGCCCAGGTTGAGTGGCCTTCCATCGCCAGGCGACAGGAGCCCTGTCTCGAGGAGGCAGCCAGATGGCGGGCCAACACTCTGGTTCTCTGGACCCACCGAGTCTGGAGGTCCAGGCTTTATCCAAGCTTTATGCCACATCTCCTGGCTCTGATGCCAGCGGGGGCATGGAGGACGCCTTTTGGCCAATTAACATCCTCTCGTGTCATTGGCATGGCCAGTTTACACACAATACGTTCGCCGTCTGACCTGAGCCGCTTACGTGAGATCATCTGAGAAGACCATAACCTGAACACTGTTCCGTCTCCACACACTTTCAGCTGTCAACAGGGCCTCTGGCCAGGTGATCACAAGGGAGACAGATGATTCAAACACCTCTGACTAGAGTACAATGTACCGTACAACTACCTTCGCTTACGAAGTACAAACCAACTGAAGTTATTTTAATCCTGTGATTCCTTTGATCTGGAAAAGCAGTGAAGTACGATACATCAGTAGCAATATTACAAGAATCACTCTTGTGAAGATATCTAGTAAAATGTTCAGTTACAGATCAAACCTATGAAGGATGAGGTTAGAATGGGAGGGCTATAATTCCTATTTAACACAATAGAAAGATATCCTACTCCCAGTGAGGGGGGAGGAGAGGGAGACGTTATTGTGCCTGGTCTGTGACCCAAGATGTCCCGCCTCGCCTGGCTGATAATGAAAACAAACAACCAGGAGAGAAGTTTCACACCATCAGCACCTTCCGTGTAATAACCGCAACCCCGTCCCTTACCACACACGCACGCACACACACAAACTTCTCCTCATGCCCCCCTGTCCCTCCACACAGATGGGACTCAGTGGGCATCACTTTCACTTTGAATTAAAACTTAACACCCCAAATAAATTTGGCCGAGTGGATCGCCACCCCACTGCCCCCTCATTCCTGCCTCATGGAGAAAGTGGAGCCGGTAGGCCAGATGTTCGCCTTAGTTCGAATAAATATCCAAGTGCCAGCTTTCTCTGTAAGGCAATCTGCTCGCTGTGTCGTTTGTCGGATTAACGAGGGTAAGGCAAACATGGGGATTGTGTTCCCGTGGCATTTCCCGCTCTCTCTAACCGCTCTGTGTAAACACCCCGGGCCTCAGCCTCCCCTCACTTCAAGTTTCAAGTTTTATTAGTTGTATTTACGGGATATACATGGTACACAGCGTCCAATGAAATGCTTACGTGCAGGTTCCTTCTCGACAATGCAAAAACCATAAGAAATAATAAAAGATAAGAATATGAACTTAAAGTAAATGGCTCAGTAGAATAGAATAAACATTTTTACATAAGTATAATACAGAAGGCCCAATTTAATGTTCAATATTATAACACGTGTTTTCGGGGAAGGAGCGATTGGGGAGCAAGTGTTTAAATTGTGCAGTATTTAGCCATTGTAATAAGAGTCTGGTAGCAGCAGTTGTGATGTGTGTGTAGCATGAAAGTATATGTCTGTGTGGGTGTGTACATGAGTGAGTGCATAGTATATGTGCTAAGGTGTGGAGGATCAGAGCAGGTGGTCAGTCCAGTTCAAGTGTTCAGCAGTCTAACGGCCTGTAGATAGAAACTGTCTCTTAGACCTTAAACCTGTTATCAGACCTCATGCTCCGATACCGTCTGCCCAACAGGAAGGGAGTGGAGAGCTCGTGGCTGGGGTGTGAGAAGTCCTTGATGATGCTGCGGGCCTCCCTCAGGCAGTGTTTCGAGTAGATGTCCTGGATGGGTGGGAGCACGGTCCCAGTGATGTACTGGGCTGTCTTCACCACATGTTGGAGGGCCTTGCGGCAGTGGACGGAGCATTTCCTGTACCAGGCCGAGATGCATCCGGTCAGGACGCCCTCGATGGTGCAACAGTAGTATTTAGAGAGGACCCGGGGTGGCATGCCGAATTTCATCAGCTGCCTTAAAAAGTAGAGACGATGTTGTGTCCAATTAACAGAGTGGTGGAGTTTTTGGTCCATGTCAAGTCCTCGGTGTGGACGCAGAGGAACTTAAAACTGCTGACTCTCTCTATTGCAGTCCCATTGATGTGGTTCTGGGCATGTTCCCTACTCAGCTTCCTGAAGTCAACTACATTGTTTTGCTGAAGTTGATGGAGAGGTTGTTGTCCTGGCACCACAATGCCAGTTCAATTACCTCCTTCCTATCGACTGACTCGTCATTGTTGGTTATCAGGTCTACAACCGTGGTGTCATCAACAAATTTGATTATGGAGTTGGTGTTTTGCAAAGCCACGCAGTCGTGGGTGAACAACAGAGGGCTGAGGACACACCCCTGGGAGGCCCCTGTGTTAAGAGTCAAACGTGGGGATCATTTCCACCTCTGCTGCAGCATTCTGTGGCTGCAGAGTTCCCGGCTCCCCCATGGCCGTTTGTTTTAGTAGCAGAGCCCCTGGAGTAGTGTTTGGTTGTGTTGCGTGTCACACACTCTGTGTGTGTTAGATAGTGCAGTCGAATACACTGTGTGTGTGTGTGTGTGTGTGTGTGTGTGTGTGTGTGTGTGTGTGTGTGTGTGTGTGAGAGAGAGCAGGACCGCAGCTCGTGAGAGCGCAGGGGATACTGCTAATCCCTCCTTCCCTTCTGTCTCCGCCCTCGGTCTCCCGTCCAAGGAACTATTTTGTGACACTTCAAACTGAAAACACTTGTGGAATTCATCTCATAGGCTTCACTGAGGGCTTTGTCTCAGAGTGCCCTCTCTGTCTCTCTTTCTCTGGGTATCACTCAGAAATATCTCTCTCTCTCTCTCTCTCACACACACACACACACACACACACACACACACACACACACACACACACACACACACACACACACACACACACACACACACACACACACACACACACACACACACACACACATGCTTGACCTAACAAGAGAAATGCAGCCCTATCCCTGACACCCTGCAGCTGGACAACAATATTACCCATGTTCCCTGTTGGTGCTGAAGGGCCTGGCATGGTGTAATAGAGCTAGAGGCCAACCAGTGTTGATGAGCACCTGGCCCAGTGTGACTGTGGCTCTGGCCTGCAGTCTGGAGCAACTAATAGGTACTTTATGGACATATCCGCCCAGCGGTGTGTCAGCCTTAATGAGGCTCTTCTCTGGCCTGTAAACAAGGCCAGATGCAGAGCAGACCAACTACACAGGAAATGTATTATTACCAGAACAAGGCAAATCATGCTTCATGCCAACGCAGGATGAATTGTGACGACAGAAAAAATGAAGACTGAGGTATTGAACTAAGTGATCGCAAGTGCTGCAGCTAGACCTGGAAATTCATTCAACCATCACTTGCTGCCAAAATCATCACCGACCAGCCACCTCAATGTTTCCAAAGCCTATACTGGTTGGCAGTTGATTCCAGTTCTACATCGAGCTGGCATGTAATGTTCAACATGCCACAATGGAGAACCATGTTCATCTTAACATAAAGAACACCTCTCATGCAATAACTGTTTTTTTCTTTAGGTTTGGGGTGGTTGAGCGTTCCTTCATTTGCGGTACAAAAAAGGTCTAGTGTGTATGACTGACTTTGGCCTATTGGCCGCCAGCTGGTTCCTCTTAGTGCTGAGCAGTCTAATGTACAGTGATCAGCCTAAATCAACACACCTGGCTGGAGAACGGGCTTAATTGATGATAGGAAAAATTGGAGCCAGTATGTCTGAACCGCCTAAAGAACTGTCTCAATAGCCCCATCTATACCTGGTTGTAACTAGGGCTATTACAGTGACCATATTACCACCACCAGGGTTGGGGAGTAATGAATTACATGTAATCCGTTCCATTTAAGGGATTACAAAAACAGTAACTGTAATCCATTAGGTTACCAGCAAAAATATTGTAATCAGATTACAGATACTTTTGAAAAACTAGATCATTACTTCGATAATTACTTTTAAATTCAGAAAGGATGTTTGTGAAGGAAAGTATTTGACACTTCTCTGTTTTCTCAATGGCATTCAAATCACCATTGGAAAAAAGCGCAAGTTTAAGTTTGTTCCACGTGAGCGAGTCTGACCACAAGTCAGAGATCACTATGATGAGACACCAAATGTGTTTGATTTATCGCGGGAAAAGAGCAGAAATAGGCTCTTTTATGCTACAGTCCAAGCTATGTCTTCCAATTGTGAGATTTCTGTCGACATTCAAAGATTATCCAATTTGAATAAACGCTTGAAGGTAAGGATGACAGCAGTGGTGTAGTCAACGGCGATACGGATATCACTTATTATTGATATCTACACAGCGTATTGATGTGAATCACGCTGCTGCTCTCTCATTTAACTGTTTGTTGTGGATGGCTGTTCACAAATCTAAATGTGCATTTGAACCCAATAATGGTTGAATTCAAGAAGTTTAAGCTGCCTATCAATCATTGTTTTTGAAACCAGTGGACAGTCAGTGAAAAATGCGCTCTTGTAGAAGCTGCACAGTGCAGATCCCAGTTTATGGAATAAAAGTGGGGCTTTTATTGCTCAATCATATCAAATCAAAGTTTATTTGTCACGTGTGCTGAATACAACAGGTGTAGACCTTACAGTGAAATGCTTACTTACGGGCTCTAACCAATAGTGCAAAATGGTATTAGCTGAACAATAGGTAGGTAAAGAAATAAAACAACAGTAAAAAGACAGGCTATATACAGTAGCGAGGCTACATACAGACACCGGTTAGTCAGGCTGATTGAGGTAGTATGTACATGTAGATATGGTTAAAGTGACTATGCATATATGATGAACAGAGAGTAGCAGTAGCGTAAAAGAGGGGGTGGTGGGTGGGACACAATGCAGATAGCCCGGTTAGCCAATGTGCGGGAACACTGGTTGGTCGGCCCAATTGAGGTAGTATGTACATGAATGTATAGTGAAAGTGACTATGCATATATGATAAACAGAGAGTAGCAACAGTGTAAAAAGATGGGTTGGGGGGGGCACACAATGCAAATAGTCTGGGTAGCCATTTGATTACCTGTTCAGGAGTCTGGCTTGGGGGTGAAAACTGTTGAGAAGACTTTTTGTCCTAGACTTGGCAATTCGGTACCACTTGCCATGCGGTAGTAGAGAGAACAGTCTATGACTGCGGTGGCTGGGGTCTTTGACAATTTTTAGGGCCTTCCTCTGCTTAGCCCCAGTGATGTACTGGGCTGTATGCACTACCCTCTGAAGTGCCTTGCAGTTGGAGGCCGAGCAATTGCCGTACCAGGCAGTGATGCAACCCGTCAGGATGCTCTCGATGTTGCAGCTGTAGAACCTTTTGAGGACCTCAGGACCCATGCCAAATCTTTTTAGTTTCCTGAGGGGGAATAGGCTTTGTCTTGCCCTCTTCACGACTGTCTTGGTGTGTTTGGACCATTCTAGTTTGTTGTTGATGTGGACACCAAGGAACTTGAAGCTCTCAACCTGCTCCACTACAGCCCCATCGATGAGAATGGGGGAGTGCTCGGTCCTCCTTTTCCTGTTGTCCACAATAATCTCCTTAGTCTTGGTTACGTTGAGGGATAGGTTGTTATTCTGGCACCACCCGGCCAGGTCTCTGACTTCCTCCCTATAGTCTCGTCGTTGTCGGTGATCAGGCCTACTACCACTGTTGTGTCGTCTGCAAACTTAATGATGGTGTTGGAGTCGTGCCTGGCCATGAATTTGTGGGTGAACAGGGAGTACAGGAGGGGACTGAGCACACACCCCTGGGGAGCTCCAGTGTTGAGGATCAGCGTGGAAGATGTGTTGCTACCTACCTCACCACCTTGGGGCGGCCCGTCAGGAATTCCAGGATCCAGTTGCAGAGGGAGTTGTTTAGTCCCAGGATCCTTAGCTTAGTGATGAGCTTTGAGGGTACTATGGTGTTGAACGCTGAGCTGTAGTCAATGAATAGCATTCTCACATAAGTGTTCCTTTTGTCCAGGTGGGAAAGGGCAGTGTGGAGTGTAATAGAGATTGCATCATCTGTGGATCTGTTAGGGCGGTATGCAAATTGGAGTGGGTCTAGGGTTTCGGGGATAATGGTGTTGATGTGAGCCATTACCAACCTTTCAAAGCACTTCATGGATACGGACGTGAGTGCTACGGGTCTGTAGTAATTTAGGCAGGTTGTCTTTGTGTTCTTGGGCACAGGGACTATGGTGGTCTGCTTGAAACATGTTGGTATTACAGACTCAATCAGGGACATGTTGAAAATGTCAGTGAAGTCACCTGCCAGTTGGTCAGCACATGCCCAGAGCACACGTCCTGGTAATCCATCTGGCCCCGCAGGTTTGTGTATGTTGACCTGTTTAAAGGTCTTACGTCGGTTATGGAGAGCGTGATCACACAGTCATCCGGAACAACTGATGCTCTCATGCATGCCTCAGTGTTGCTTGCCTCGAAGCGAGCATAGAAGTGATTTAGCTCGTCTGGTAGGCTTGTGTCACTGGGCAGCTCGAGGCTGTGCTTCCCTTTGTAGTCTGTAATAGTTTGCAAGCCCTGCCACATAAGACGAGTGTCGGAGCCGGTGTAGTATGATTCGATCTTAGTCCTGTATTGATGCTTTGCCTGTTTGATGGTTCGTCACAGAGCATAGCAGGAAGTCTTGTAAGCTTCCGGGTTAGAGTTCCGCACCTTGAAAGCGGCAGCTCTACCCTTTAGCTCAGTGTGAATGTTTCCAGTAATCCATGGCTTCTGTTTGGGGTATGTACGTACAGTCACTGTGGGGACAACGTCCTCGATGCACTTATTGATAAAGCCAGTGACTGATGTGGTGTACTCCTCAATGCCATCAGAAGAATGCCGGAACGCCGGATTGTTCCAGTCTGTGATAGGAAAACAGTCCTGTAGTTTAGCATCTGCTTCATTTGACCACTTTTTTATAGACCGAGTCACTGGTGCTTCCTGCTTTAATGTTTGCTTGTAAGCCGGAATCAGGAGGATAGAGTTGTGGTCGGATTTACCAAATGGAGGGCGAGGGAGAGCTTTGTACTCGACTCTGTGTGTGGAGTACAGGTGATCTAGAATTTTTTTCCTTCTGGTTGCACATTTAACATGTTGATGGAAATTGGTAGAACTGATTTAAGTTTCCCTGCATTAAAGTCTCCGGCGCCACCTCTGGGTGAGTGGTTTCCTGTTTACTTATTTCCTTATACAGCTGACTGAGTGCGGTCTTAGTGCCAGCATATGTCTGTGGTGGTAAATAAACAGCCACGAAAAGTATAGCTGAAAACTCTCTTGGCAAGTAGTGTGGTCTGCAATTTATCACAATATACTTTAGGCGAGCACAATCTAGAGACTTCCTTAGATTTCGTGCACCAGCTGTTGCTTACAAATATGCACAGACTGCCGCCCCTCGTCTTACTGGAGTGTGCTGTTCTATCTTGCCGGTGCAGCGTGTATACCGCGAGCTGAATATCCATGTCATCATTCAGCCACGATTCCGTGAAACAGGATATTACAGTTTTTGATGTCCCGTTGGTAGGATATTCGTGATCGTACCTTGTCTAGTTTATTGTCCAATGATTGCACGTTGGTGAGTAGTATTGATGGTAATGGCAGCTTTCCCACTCGCCTTTTCCGGGTCCTGACCAGGCATTCGGCTCTTTGTCCTCTGTACCTGCGTTGCTTCCTCTTGCAAATAACGGGGATGTTGGCCCTGCCGGGTGTTTGGGAATGTCTTGTGCTGTCTTGTTTGTTGAAGAAAACATCTTTGTCTAATCCGAGGTGTGTGATTGCTGTCATGATATCCAGAAGCTATTTTTTTGCCGTAAGATACGGTTGCAGAAACATTATGTACAAAATAAGTTACAAAAAACCCACATAATAGCGCAATTAGTTGGGTGCCCGTAAAACCGCTGCCATTTCTTCTGGCGCCATTTTAGTTGATAAAAATGTATATTTTAGCCGTATTATATGTAGTAGAAATTGATGGGGTAGAAGAAGCCTACATAACCAACCCATAAAATAAAATGTAACATCCATATATGGCCAGCTATGTAAACTTTAACATTGATTTATCCTGCAATAGATGTCGTTAAATTGGAAACATACATTTTTGTCTTCTTGTAATGCCTCTTAAGGGGAAAGTAATCTAAAAGTAACGGAATGTAATCAGATTACGTTACTGAGTTTGGGTAATCCAAAAGTTACGTTACTGATTACAATTTTGGACAGAGAAGTAGTAACTGTAACAGATTATATTTAGAAGGTAACCTACCCAACCCTGACCGCCACATCGGCGGTCACGAGTCATGAAGGCAGTCAAATTCCATGTGACTGTTTAGTCACGATAATTAGGCATCTCCAAACTCTGATGCTGCTGATGGTCATTAGGAGCCTACCTAACTTGCTAACTGCCTGGTACTCAGCACTCTATTGTCCCTCTAATCACTCTGACATCAATACAAATGTAATCAAAAATCTAATCAAAGACTCGCAGTTGTAAATGAGAACTTGTTCTCAACTAGCTTACCTGGTTTTAAATAAAGGTGATATAAAAAATAAAATAAAAAACTTCATGAGAGCACATGAGCTCATGTTGAGCAGCATTTATATAGGCTATGCAATTTCATGAGAAAACAGAGTGATGGCCTCTACTAAAATTAAGAGGATCCCATCAGCATGCTCCAGGCTAGGCCTACTATATTTATTTCTCAACTTTCCTAATATTAAGCACATTGCTTCTCTTTACAACAGGAGTATAGCCTACCTGGCTGGAATGAAAATGAACCATAGGAAAAGCATCCTCCATTCACTATTTAAGTGGATAGATGACATGTATTTTTCCACTGCCCCTGTTTTGAGACAGGTGCATAGTAATGCATGATAATGGTCCATTCTAAATCAACAGGAATTTCACACATATAATATTTAATATACAGTACCAGTCAATTTTTGGACACACCTACTCATTCAAGGGTTTTTCTTTATCTTTTACTATTTTCTTTATTTTTTACTATTGTAGAATAATAGAATAATAAAACTATGAAATAACACATGTAGTAATCAAAAAAGTGTTGTGTTGCACTCTCTTGGCATTCTCTCAACCAGTTTCACCTGGAATAATTTTCCAACAGTCTTGAACAAGTTCCCACATATGCTGAGCACTTGTTGGCTGCTTTTCCTCCACTCTGTGGTCAAACTCATCCCAAACCATCCCAATTGCATTGAGGTCATGTGATTGTGGAGGCCAGGTCATCTGATGCAGCACTCCATCACTCTCCTTATTTGTCAAATAGCCCTTACACAGCCTGTAGGTGTGTTGGGTCATTGTCCTGTTGAAAAACAAATGATAGCCCCACAAAGCGCAAACCAGATGGGATGGCGTATCGCTGCAGAATGCTGTGGTAGCCATGCTGGTTAAGTGTGCCTTGAATTCTAAATAAATCACGACGGTGTCACCAGCAAAGCACCCCCACACCATCACACCTCCTCCTCCATGCTTCACAGTGGGAATAACACATGCGGAGATCCTCCATTCACCTACTCTACGTCTCACAAAAACATGGTGGTTGGAACCAAAAATCTCAAATTTGGACTCATCAGACCAAAGGACTGATTTCCACCGGTCTAATGTCCATTACTCATGTTTCTTGGCCCAAGCAAGTCTCTTATTATTCTTATTGGTGTCCTTTAGTAGTGGTTTCTTTGAAGCAATTCGACCATGAAGGCCTGATTCACGCAGTCTCCTCTGAACAGTTGATGTTGAGAGGTGTCTGTTGAACTCTGTGAAACATTTATTTGGGCTGCAGTCTGAGGTGCAGTTTACTCTAAATAACTTATCCTATGCAGCAGAGGTAACTCTGGGTCTTCCTTTCCTGTGGCAGTCCTTATGAGAGCCAGTTTCATCATAGCGCTTGATGGTTTTTGCGACTGCACAGGAAGAAACGTTCAAAGTTCATGTCCTTCATGTCTTAAAGTAATGATGGACTGTCATTTCTCTTTGGTTATTTGAGCTGTTCTTGCCATAATATGGACTTGGTCTTTTACCAAATAGGGCTATCTTCTGTATACCACCCATACCTTTTCACAACACAACTGATTGGCTCAAACGCATTAAGAAGGAAAGAAATTCCACAAATTAACCTTTAACAAATCAAATCAAATTGTATTTGTCACATACACATGGTTAGCAGATGTTAATGTGAGTGTAGCGAAATGCTTGTGCTTCTAGTTCTGACAATGCAGTAATAACCAACGAGTAATCTAACCTAACAATTTCACAACAGCTACCTTATACACACAAGTGTAAAGGGGTGAAGAATATGTACATAAAGATATATGAATGAGTGATGGTACAGAACGGCATAGGCAAGATGCAGTAGATGGTATCGAGTACAGTATATACATATGAGATGAGTAAATTAGGGTATGTAAACATTATATTAAGTGGCATTGTTTAAAGTGGCTAGTGATACATGTTTTACATGTATGGCAGCAGCCACTCAATGTTAGTGGTGGCTGTTTAACAGTCTGATGGCCTTTCAGATAGAAGCTGTTTTTCAGTCTCTGCTTTGATGCACCTGTACTGACCTCGCCTTCTGGATGATAGCGGGGTGAACAGGCAGTGGCTCGGGTGGTTGTTGTCCTTGATGATCTTTATGGCCTTCCTGTGACATCGTGTGGTGTAGGTGTCCTGGAGGGCAGGTAGTTTGCCCCCGGTGATGCGTTGTGCAGACCTCACTACCCTCTGGAGAGCCTTGTGGTTGTGGGTGGAGCAGTTGCTGTACCAGGCGGCAGGATGCTCTCGATTGTGCATCTGTTAAAGTTTGTGAGTGCTTTTAATTTAAATGCATTCCAGGCTCATGAAGCTGGTTGAGAGAATGCCAAGAGTGTGCAAAGCTGTCATTAAGGCAAAGTTGACAATATTAGCCTATCACTTGTGAATTATATATAATCACTTTTGAATAATGCCCAGCGTAAGGCAAGAGACAATGCATACCTTTTTTGGGGGACTTTTTCAAATCATGATCGCACACCTCATGTAGCCTAGCCCATAGTCTTATATGTTTTAATAAGGTTAGTATCACACCTCATGTAGCCTAGCCCATAGTCCTATATGTTTTAATAAGGTTAGTATCACACCTCATGCAGCCTAGCCCATAGTCCTATATGTTTTAATAAGGTTAGTATCACACCTCATGTAGCCTAGCCCATAGTCCTATATATTTTAATAAGTTTAGTATCACACCTCATGTAGCCTAGCCCATAGTCCCATATGTTTTAATAAGGTTAGTATCACACCTCATGTAGCCTAGCCCATAGTCCTATATGTTTTAATAAGGTTAGTATCACACCTCATGCAGCCTAGCCCATAGTCCTATATGTTTTAATAAGGTTAGTATCACACCTCATGTAGCCTAGCCCATAGTCCTATATATTTTAATAAGTTTAGTATCACACCTCATGTAGCCTAGCCCATAGTCCTATATGTTTTAATAAGGTTAGTATCACACCTCATGCAGCCTAGCCCATAGTCCTATATGTTTTAATAAGGTTAGTATCACACCTCATGTAGCCTAGCCCATAGTCCTATATGTTTTAATAAGTTTAGTATCACACCTCATGTAGCCTAGCCCATATGTTTTGATAAAGTTTGTATCGCAGCTAAAGTGGCCAAATAATGTCTTAACATTAAGCACATTAAACTGGTTTACAACAGGTGTAGAGCCTAACTGGCATACATAGTCAGTGTGTGAGTTTCAAGTTTGGGGAAGATAACTTTCACCATAAAAATGCACCTTTATAATAAAAGCATTACATGCATAATCACATTTGCGGTCACTTCTGATAATTGCTTTCCTGCTAATGGCACAGTTGCACTTATAGCCTACTGCCATGTGCGCATTGCTGTTCTTATAATGTGAAGAAATAGCCTAATAGTTTATCAACATTTCAAGCTAAACGTTCTGATCTGTTGCGTCAGCCTCATTGCCTAAAAAAAGTTGTTTTGATGCTAGTGGTTGTATTAATTTGGGATCTAATCGCATCCCACAGCTGTCCCAGACTGTTTGGAATATTTATTTCTCACACAGAATATAATAGGACAACTTTTGTACTATGAGGATAGTAGATTGACATAGGTTAGTGCTTTTGCTGTCCGTTAGGCCTACTCATCTTGTTGGCTGATGAAAAGAAAATGTGGACAGTTCTTCCAATATCTTCAATATGCGCCTCGGAATTGGATAAGGACACGCGCAGTTGCGTCCCAGATGTGTCTGTCTTCACTTGTAGCCTGTGAGAAAGATCCGATCACTTGTTGGAGAGCTATGTGCGTTAGAGGTGCTTCAGAGCAATGTGAGTGAGAGGTGCTTTGGAGCCCGCAGCACATTCAAAGCATTTTCAAGTGCTTGTCAAATTGTGAATGAGAAACTGATGAAGTGTGTACAGCCTGCACAAAAAAAACTAAGCAGAGCTCATACCTTTCAGAATGTTTTAAAAATCAAACATATATATGGATTTATTCTACTTATTAAAATGTAGATGTTCCTAAAGTCTGTCTCAGTGGCTTGTAAGCTATGTCCGGAAGCCGGTGCTAAATGTGTTTATGTTTAATTAAAGGTCAATTACTGTGTGACTGACAGTTATTTGCTTGACAATCACTGGGTGACAAAAGTTCAGGATCCGCCACAGCCTTAGTTCTAACTTGCATCCTTTGTCTTGATCTTGTCCATATTCTGATTGTGCCTACAATTTTAGACATGTGTAGACAATCAAAAGACACATTGTGATCTGATTGTGATCAGATCATCCTGCCCACCTCCGGAGATAGTCAGACATGCATTGTGTCTGGATGTCTTACAAGTGTAGACAGATCTGGACAGAGAAAACCAGTCAATCATAATTATTCTGCCCTCTAAAATCATTGACAGGTGGCACCATTGACTAATTACATCAATAAGTGTCTTACAATAAATATTATTCTGAAAGAATAGCTGTGAAATAATTTCCATGAAGGAAGGGACCAGGAAATCGGGTCACATTGTAGACACAGTGGACGGATAACAGAAACATTGAAATACCAAGTGTAGACACATTTCTGGAAATGTGAGCATAATTAGAATGTAGACTCGATCAGGACAAAGCACCAGGTATAAACGGGGCTATTGAATTTTCAGGTTGTCTTTGCCCAGTAAACACAGACAGGGGGAAATTGGCAGGGGGAAGAGGCATTGTGTTGGTCTAAAGCAATGTTTCCCAACCTCCTCAAGCCGTTCCACTTTGATCTACTTCAGCACCGTCAGCACCGTCACATCTGATTCTACTGTTCAACTAATCATCCAGCCCTTGAGTCAGGTGTGCTGGTACTGAAATAGACCAAATAGGTGAAATGGCTGGGGCTATTTAAGGAGAGCTTTTGGGCTAAACGATGTAGGATGTAGGATGTTTACTGGTAGTGGTATAGAACAGAGAACATAACGCAGAGCATGTCTAGTGGAACAGCCATACTCCACTGGTTGGTTTAATTGGTCTAGTCTTTGTTAGCCACGGCTAGCGATCTTCACCTTTTTCTTGGTCATCAGCCAGCCTTAGCTCGGACAATACCTGCCAGTCTGCACAGCGCAATATCAACCCAGAGCATATCGGACTGCTTCTCTCTACCACATACCGGATTCCTGCCACTCTGGATCATTAGGCCGGATCATCGCAGCTAGTTAGCTGCAAACGAGTGGCTACTGTTAGCTAACACCTCTGTCCCGAAGCAAGCACCAGTTAGCCTTGAGATAGCCTCGAGCTAGGCCCATATACCAGCTAAATCTAGGGCTACAATACCTCCTTTGCCAATTGGCCTGGACCCTTTATTGTCGACACGGAGCCCCACCGATCCATCACGACTGCACTGCCGACGTGGTCGCCCGATGTGGTCTCAACAGGCTATTCTGTTACAATGTCGCAGAAGAACCATCTACTAGCCCCGGCCCGCTAGCTTTTCTGAACGCTGTGTCCCCTGCTCGCCTAGCGTAGTAGTGACTACCGAACGGCACCCTGACTCACCTATTGCTGCTCTTTTGACCCTATAATCACTCGGCGACACAGCTGATTCCCCACTGGACTGTTTCAATAACATGGTATCTCATTTTCAAGAAAGCTAAGGTAACTGAGCTAAACGACTACCGCCCCGTAGCACTCACTTCCGTCATCATGAAGTGCTTTGAGAGACTAGTCAAGGACCATATCACCTCCACCCTACCTGACACCCTAGACCCACTCCAATTTGCTTACCGCCCAAATAGGTCCACAGACGATGCAATCTCAACCACACTGCACACTGCCCTAACCCATCTGGACAAGAGGAATACCTATGTGAGAATGCTGTTCATTGACTACAGCTCATTTAACACCATAGTACCCTCCAAGCTCGTCATCAAGCTCGAGACCCTGGGTCTCGACCCCGCCCTGTGCAACTGGGTACTGGACTTCCTGACGGGCCGCCCCCAGGTGGTGAGGGTAGGCAACAACATCTCCTCCCCGCTGATCCTCAACACTGGGGCCCCACAAGGGTGCGTTCTGAGCCCTCTCCTGTACTCCCTGTTCACCCACGACTGCGTGGCCACGCACGCCTCCAACTCAATCATCAAGTTTGCGGACGACACAACAGTGGTAGGCTTGATTACCAACAACGACGAGACGGCCTACAGGGAGGAGGTGAGGGCCCTCGGAGTGTGGTGTCAGGAAAATAACCTCACACTCAACGTCAACAAAACTAAGGAGATGATTGTGGACTTCAGGAAACAGCAGAGGGAACACCCCCCTATCCACATCGATGGAACAGTAGTGGAGAGGGTAGCAAGTTTTAAGTTCCTCGGCATACACATCACAGACAAACTGAATTGGTCCACTCACACAGACAGCATTGTGAAGAAGGCGCAGCAGCGCCTCTTCAACCTCAGGAGGCTGAAGAAATTCGGCTTGTCACCAAAAGCACTCACAAACTTCTACAGATGCACAATCGAGAGCATCCTGGCGGGCTGTACGGCAACTGCTCCGCCCTCAACCATAAGGCTCTCCAGAGGGTAGTGAGGTCTGCACAACGCATCACCGGGGGCAAACTACCTGCCCTCCAGGACACCTACACCACCCGATGTCACAGGAAGGCCATAAAGATCATCAAGGACATCAACCACCCGAGCCACTGCCTGTTCACCCCGCTATCATTCAGAAGGCGAGGTCAGTACAGGTGCATCAAAGCAGGGACCGAGAGACTGAAAAACAGCTTCTATCTCAAGGCCATCAGACTGTTAAACAGCCACCACTAACATTGAGTGGCTGCTGCCAACACACTGACACTGACTCAACTCCAGCCACTTTAATAATGGGAATTGATGGGAAATGATGTAAATATATCACTAGCCACTTTAAACAATGCTACCTTATATAATGTTACTTACCCTACATTATTCATCTCATATGCATACGTATATACTGTACTCTATATCATCGACTGTATCCTTATGTAATACATGTATCACTAGCCACTTTAACTATGCCACTTTGTTTACATACTCATCTCATATGTATATACTGTACTCGATACCATCTACTGTATCTTGCCTATGCTGCTCTGTACCATCACTCATTCATATATCCTTATGTACACATTCTTTATCCCCTTACACTGTGTACAAAACAGTAGTTTTGGAATTGTTAGTTAGATTACTTGTTATTACTGCATTGTCGGAACTAGAAGCACAAGCATTTCGCTACACTCACATTAACATCTGCTAACCATGTGTATGTGACAAATAAAATTTGATTTGATTTGTTTACCTGTCCGCCCCAGCCTCAAACTCAGGTCCTGTATGAACCTAACAGACCCGCTTTGCCCATTCATCGCCATTTACCCGTTGTTGTCTTAGCTCTCCTAATCAACACCTGTGATTGCTTTATGCCTCTTTCTAATGTCAGTATGCCTTGTCTACTGCTGTCTTAGCTAGTTCTTATTGTTTTATTTCACTGTAGAGCCCTCATTCCTGCTCAACATGCCTTAGATAGCTCTTTTGTTCCACCCCACACACATGCCTCCAGAGACTAAACCTCTCTCATCATCACTCAACGCCTAGGTTTATCTTCACTGTACTCATATCCTACCATACCATTGTCTTTACATTATGCCCTGAATCTGTTCCACCATGCCCAGAAATCTGCTCCTTTATTCTCTGTCCCCAACACACTAGACGACCAGTTCTTATAGCCTTTAGCCGTACCCTTATCCTACTCCTCCTCTGTTCCTCTGGTGATGTAGAGGTTAACCCAGGCCCTGTAGCCCCCAGTTCCACTCCTATTCCCCAGGCTCTATCATTTGTTGACTTCTGTAACCATGAAAGCCTTGGTTTCATGCATGTTAACATCAGAAGCCTCCTCCCTGAGTTTGTTTTATTCACTGCTTTAGCACACTCCACCAAACCTGATCCTAGCCAAATCTGAATCCTGGCTTAGGAAGGCCACCAACAATTCTGAAATGTCCATCCCCAACTACAACATTTTCCGCCAAGACAGAACTGCCAAATAAGGTGGAGTTGCAATCTACTGCAGAGATAGTCTGCAGAGTTCTGTTATGCTATCCAGGTCTGTGCCCAAACAGTTCGAGCTTCTACTTTTAAAAATGCATCTTTCCAGAAATAAGTCTCTCACTGTTGCCGCTTGTTATAGACCCCCCTCAGCCCCGTGCTGTGCCCTGGACACCATATGTGAATTAATTGCCCTGCACTTACCTTCAGAGTTTGTACTGTTAGGTGACCTAAAGTGGGATATGCTTAAAAACGTCTCTAGGGTGGGGGGCAGCATTTGGAATTTTGGATGAAAAGCATGCCCAAATTAAACGGCCTGCTACTCGGGCCCAGAAGATATGATATGCATATAACTGGTAGATCTGGATAGAAAACACTCTAAAGTTTCCAAAACTGTTAACATAGTGTCTGTGAGTATAACAGAACTGATTTAGCAGGCGAAAACCTGAGAAAAATCCATTCCGGAAGTAGTTTTTTTTGTTGGTTTTGTAGTTTTCTATTCAATGCCATTACAGTATCCATTGACTTAGGACTCCATTTGCAGTTCCTATGCCTTCCACTATCAAATCAAATCAAATTTTATTTGTCACATACACATGGTTAGCAGATGTTAATGCGAGTGTAGCAAAATGCTTGTGCTTCTAGTTCCGACAATGCAGTAATAACCAACAAGTAATCTAGCTAACAATTCCAAAACGACTACCTTATAGACACAAGTGTAAGGGGATAAAGAATATGTACATACAGATATATGAATGAGTGATGGTACAGAGCGGCATAGGCAAGATACAGTAGATGGTATTAAGTACAGTATATACATATGAGATGAGTATGTAAACAAAGTGGCATAGTTAAAGTGGCTAGTGATACATGTATTACATAAAGATGCAGTAGATGATATAGAGTACATTATATACGTATACATATGAGATGAATAATGTAGGGTATGTAAACATTATATTAGGTAGCATTGTTTAAAGTGGCTAGTGATGTATTTTACATAATTTTCCATCAATTCCCATTATTAAAGTGGCTGGAGTTGAGTCAGTGTGTTGGCAGCAGCCACTCAATGTTAGTGGTGGCTGTTTAACAATCTGATGGCCTTGAGGAAGAAGCTGTTTTTCAGTCTCTCGGTCCCAGCTTTGATGCACCTGTACTGACCTCGCCTTCTGGATGATAGCAGGGTGAACAGGCAGTGGCTCGGGTGGTTGTTGTCCTTGATGATCTTTATGGCCTTCCTGTGACATCGGGTGGTGTAGGTGTCCTGGAGGTCAGGTAGTTTGCCCCCGGTGATGCGTTGTGCAGACCTCACTACCCTCTGGAGAGCCTTACGGTTGTGGGCGGAGCAGTTGCCGTACCAGGCGGTGATACAGCCCGACAGGATGCTCTCGATTGTGCATCTGTAGAATTTTGTGAGTGCTTTTGGTGACAAGCCGAATTTCTTCAGCCTCCTGAGGTTGAAGAGGCGCTGCTGCACCTTCTTCAAGATGCTGTCTGTGTGGGTGGACCAATTCAGTTTGTCTGTGATGTGTACGCCGAGGAACTTAAAACTTACTACCCTCTCCACTACTGTTCCATCGATGTGGATAGGGGGGTGTTCCCTCTGCTGTTTCCTGAAGTCCACAATCATCTCCTTAGTTTTGTTGACGTTGAGTGTGAGGTTATTTTCCTGACACCACACTCCGAGGGCCCTCACCTCCTCCCTGTAGGCCGTCTCGTCGTTGTTGGTAATCAAGCCTACCACTGTTGTGTCGTCCGCAAACTTGATGATTGAGTTGGAGGCGTGCGTGGCCACGCAGTCGTGGGTGAACAGGGAGTACAGGAGAGGGCTCAGAACGCACCCTTGTGGGGCCCCAGTGTTGAGGATCAGCGGGGTGGAGATGTTGTTGCCTACCCTCACCACCTGGGGGCGGCCCATCAGGAAGTCCAGTACCCAGTTGCACAGGGCGGGGTCGAGACCCAGGGTCTCGAGCTTGATGACGAGCTTGGAGGGCACTATGGTGTTAAATGAGCTGTAGTCGATGAACAGCATTCTCACATAGGTATTCCTCTTGTCCAGATGGGTTAGGGCAGTGTGCAGTGTGGTTGAGATTGCATCGTCTGTGGACCTATTTGGGCGGTAAGCAAATTAGAGTGGGTCTAGGGTGTCAGGTAGGGTGGAGGTGATATGGTCCTTGACTAGTCTCTCAAAGCACTTCATGATGACGGAAGTGAGTGCTACGGGGCGGTAGTCGTTTAGCTCAGTTACCTTAGCTTTCTTGGGAACAGGAACAATGGTGGCCTTCTTGAAGCATGTGGGAACAACAGACTGGGATAGAGATTGATTGAATATGTCCGTAAACACACCAGCCAGCTGGTCTGCGCATGCTCTGAGGGCGCGGCTGGGGATTCCGTCTGGGCCTGCAGACTTGCGAGGGTTAACACGTTTAAATGTTTTCCTCACATCGGCTGCAGTGAAAGAGAGTCCGCATGTTTTGGTTGCTGGCTGTGTCAGTGGCACTGTATTGTCCTCAAAGCGGGCAAAAAAGTTATTTAGTCTGCCTGGGAGCAAGACATCCTGGTCCTTGACGGGGCTGGTTTTCTTTTTGTAATCCGTGATTGACTGTAGACCCTGCCACATACCTCTTGTGTCTGAGCCTTTGAATTGAGATTCTACTTTGTCTCTATACTGACGCTTAGCTTGTTTGATTGCCTTGCGGAGGGAATAGCTACACTGTTTGTATTCGGTCATGTTTCCGGTCACCTTGCCCTGATTAAAAGCAGTGGTTCGCGCTTTCAGTTTCACGCGAATGCTGCCATCAATCCACGGTTTCTGGTTTGGGAATGTTTTAATCGTTGCTATGGGAATGACATCTTCAACGCATGTTCTAATGAACTCGAACCGAATCAGCGTATTCGTCAATGTTGTTGTTTGATGCAATACGAAACATATCCCAGTCCACATGATGGAAGCAGTCTTGGAGTGTGGAATCAGATTGGTCGGACCAGCGTTGAACAGACCTCAGCGCGGGAGCTTCTTGTTTTAGTTTCTGTCTGTAGGCAGGGATCAACAAAATGGAGTCGTGGTCAGCTTTTCCGAAAGGAGAGCGGGGCAGGGCCTTATATGTGCCCTGGATGCGCAATCGATATGCTGATACAATTTAGGGAGTCTTGTTTTCAGATTAGCCTTGTTAAAATCCCCAGCTTCAATGAATGCAGCCTCAGGATATATGGATTCCAATTTGCAAAGAGTCAAATAAAGTTTGTTCAAAGCCATCGATGTGTCTACTTGGGGGGAATATATACGGCTGTGATTATAATCGAAGAGAATTCCCTTGGTAGATAATGCGGTCGACATTTGATTGTGAGGAATTCTAAATCAGGTGAACAGAAGGACTTGAGTTCCTGTATGTTGTTGTGACCACACCACGTCTCGTTAACCATGAAGCATACGCCCCCGCCCCTCTTCTTACCAGAAAGATGTTTGCTTCTGTCGGCGCGATGCGTGGAGAAACCAGCTGGCTGCACCGACTCCGATAGCGTCTCTCCAGTGAGCCATGTTTCCGTGAAGCAAAGAACGTTACAGTCTCTAATGTCCCTCTGGAATGCTACCCTTGCTCGGATTTCATCAACCTTGTTGTCAAGAGACTGGACATTGGCGAGAAGTATGCTAGGGAGTGGTGCACGATGTGCCCGTCTCCGGAGTCTGACCAGAAGACCGCTTCGTTTCCCCCTTTTACGAAGTCGTTTTTTTGGGTCGCCGGCTGGGATCCATTCCGTTGTCCTGGGTGAAAGGCAGAACACAGGATCTGCTTCGCGAAAGTCATATTCTTGGTCGTACTGATGGTGAGTTGACGCTGCTCTTATATTCAGTAGTTCTTCTCGACTGTATGTAATGAAACCTAAGATAACCTGGGGTACCAATGTAAGAAATAACACGTAAAAAAACAAAAAACTGCATAGTTTCCTAGGAACGCGAAGCGAGGCGGCCATCTCTGTCGGCGCTAGACATCTCTGTCGGCGCTAGATGTCAACAGTCTTTAGAAATCGTTTCAGGCTTGTATTCTTATAAATGAGGGAGTAAGACCAGTCTGAACGAGTGGACCCTACCATATCGCAGAGCTTTTTCATGCGCAAGTGCATTTCTTGTTTACTTTTTATATTGACGACGTTATTGTCAGGTTGAAATATTATAGATCCTTTAGGCTAAAAAACAACCTGAGGATTGAATACAAACATTGATTGACATGGTTCTATGAACTTTACGGATACAATTTGGATTTTTTGTCTGATCGTTTTGACTGCGTTTGAGCCTGTGGATTACTGAAGGTTTTTGGATATAAAGAGACTTCATCGAACAAAAGGAACATTTATTGAGTAAATGAATGTCTTCTGATTGCCACCATATGAAGATCATCAAAGGTAAGGGATTCATTTTATCTCTATTTCTGAGTTTTGTAATGCTTCTGCTTGGCTGGTTACTGTTTGTAATAATTTGTCAACTGGGCTATGTTCTGGGCTAGGTATGCTTTCGCCGAAAAGCATTTTATAAATATGACACTGTGGTTGGTTTAACAAGAAGTTAATCTTTAAAACTATGTAAAATATATTTTGTTTTCTGAATTTTAATAATGAGCATTTCTGTTATTGAATTTGGCGCTCTGCAATCTCACTGGTTGATGGCCAGATGGGACGCTAGCGTCCCACGTACCCTAGAGAGGTTTTAACACCCCGGCCATCCTACAATCTAAACTAGATGCCCTCAATCTCACACAAATTATCAAGGATCCTACCAGGTACAAACCTAAATCCGTAAACACGGGCACCCTCATAGATATCATCCTGACCAACCTGCCCTCTAAATACACCTCTGCTGTCTTCAACCAGGGTCTCAGCAATCACTGCCTCAATTCCTTCATCCGTAATGGGTCCACTGTCAAACAACCACCCCTCATCGCTGTCAAACAACCACCCCTCATCACTGTCAAACACTCCCTAAAACACTTCTTCAAGCAGGCCTTTCTAATTGACCTGGCCTGGGTATCCTGGAAGGATATTGACCTCATTCCACCAGTAGAGGATGCCTGGTTATTCTTTAAAAGTGCTTTCCTCACCATCTTAAATAAGCATGCCCCATTATTTTTATTTTTTAAACTAAGAACAGATATAGGCTAGTTTTTTCAAACAGAAATTTGCACCCTGTAGCACAAACTCCAAAAAGTTATGGGACACTGTAAAGTCCATGGAGAATAAGAGCACCTTCTCCCAGCTGCCCACCGCACTGAGGCTAGGAAACACTGTCACCGCCGATAAATCTACGATAATCGAGAATTTCAATAAGCATTTTTTCTATGGTTGGCCATGCTTTCCACCTGGCTACCCCTACCCCGGTCAACAGCTCTGCACCCCCCACAGCAACTTCCCCAAGCCTCCCCCATTTCTCCTTCACCCAAATCCAGATAGCTGATGTTCTAAATTAGCTGCAAAATCTGGACCCCTACAAATCAGCTGGGCTAGACAATTTGGACCCTCTCGTTCTAAAATGATCCGCCGCAATTGTTGCAACCCCTATTTACTAGCCTGTTCAACCTCTCTTTCGTATCGTCTGAGATCCCTAAAGATCGGAAAGCTCCCGCATTCATCCCCATCTTCAAAGGGGGAGACACTCTAGACCCAAACTGTTACAGACCTACATACAGTGGGGAGAACAAGTATTAAATTAAATTAAATCTAGAATTGGCTTCCTATTTCGCAAACAAAGCATCTTTCACTCATGCTGCCAAACATACCCTCGTAAAACTGACTATCCTACCGATCCTTGACTTTGGCGATGTCATTTACAAAATAGCCTCCAACAATCTACTCAGCAAATTGGATGTAGTCTATCACAGTGCCATCCGTTTTGTCACCAAAGCCACATATATTACCCACCACTGCGACCTGTATGCTCTCGTTGGCTGGCCATCGCTTCATATTTGCCGCCAAACCCACTGGCTCCAGGTCATCTATAAGTCTTTGCTAGGTAAAGCCCCGCCTTATCTCAGCTCACTGGTCACCATAGCAGCACCCACCCATAGCACGCGTTCCAGCAGGTATATTTCACTGGTCATCCCCAAAGCCAACTCTTCTTTTGGCCACCTTTCCTTACAGTTCTCTGCTGCCAATGACTGGCACGAATTGTGAAAATCTCTGAAGCTGGAGTCTTATATCTCCCTCACTAACTTTAAGCATCAGCTGTCAGAGCAGCTTACCGATCATTGCACCTGTACACAGCCAATCTGTAAATAGCCCACCCAACTACCTCATCCCCATATTGTTATTTATTTGTTTGCTCCTTTGAACCCCAGTATCTCTACATGCACAATCATCTTCTGCACATCTATCACTTCAGTGTTAATTGCTGAATTGTAATTATTTTGCCACTATGGCCTATTGCCTTACCTCCCTAATCTTAATACATTTGCACACACTGTATATATATGTTTTATATTGTGTTATTAACTGTACGTTTGATTATCCCATGTGTAACCCTGTTTTGTTTGTGTCACACTGCTTTGCTTTATCTTGGCCAGGTCGCTGTTGTTAATGATAACTTGTTCTCAACTGGCCTACCTGGTTAAATTAAGGTGAAATAAAATATAAATAAAATTGGTGCAGGGGGACGACAATCCCCCCCTTCCTTCCACCTGGGGGTGTGCTTAATTAAGTAGGCGCCCCACCTCCCCAGTCCCCATTCTGTCCTCCCGGTGTTAGGGGGTTGGGGTGATTGGGGGTTTGGTATTGTTGAGGTGAGGGAGGTCGCTCTCATTACACCCCTCTATAAAGCTACCAGCCACTTCACAATGGGCCAGAGAACACAATGGTTCTATAGTTCTCCAGGTCTAGTGGGAAAAATCGTGTGTGTGTGTGTGTGTGTGTGTGTGTGTGTGTGTGTGTGTGTGTGTGTGTGTGTGTGTGTGTGTGTGTGTGTGTGTGTGTGTGTGTGTGTGTGTGTGTGTGTGTGTGTGTGTGTGTGTGTGTGTGTGCGTGCATTGGGAGATCCCAATCAACCAACACACACCTCTGCTATGCTGAACATCACACCACTGCAGTTCATTAATCTCAGTCACTCAATCGCAATGCATTGTTCTTTCTGGTTTGTTAGCGACACTGCTGGGTCAGCGTGCCAAGGTAACCTTACAAAATATGTCAGAATATATGTAGACCTTAGTTCTCAGGTGTTTTTTTCAGGTGGTTCTGGAAATGCTCTGACTGAAATAATGTTCTTTGGAGTCCATAAATATGAAACAACGCTCAGAGATTAAAAAGTTAAAGTTAAAAGTGTGGAGTGAATTCAGAGGGAGAGGAACTTGGAAGAGTTTAGTCTACCCTGGGGAGATGAGGAAGGCTGTGCTGGGCTGGCTTTCTAAGAGGAACACAGACCCGTGGGGGGAACCTTTGATGGCTGAGCGTGACATGAGCACATTTTTGGACAGGGTAACAGTGTGACAGCCACACTTGCCAGCCAACAGAGATGCAAGCAGCTCTCATCCTCTTCACCACCTGTCAACACACACCTGCCAGCCACTTTGAAACAGTGTGTCATGTTGTTTCCTGGGATTAGGAGGTAAGAGACCGTTAGTGTGACAGACAGGGTTGTGTTCTCGCATTTGAAAGTAATGGGGACAAACAGAGAGAGGTGTAAAGTGCAGGCAGACATACGAAGCAGGGTAGTGGAGAGAGGCGTGCAGGGTGAAGACAGACTCACATCCTGGCCTTTACACTTCGCTTCTTCTTTTCAGTGTTTCTATAAAGCAGGTTGTAATGCAGCATGGTTTTGTGTTCTTTGTCGCTGTTGTTGATTTTGTTGTCTTTTGTAGTTCCTGCTCTCTTTATCTCCTCTCAAAGGAGACTCTATGGTACTGGCGACTAGAGAGGGGTGCTGCCTAGCAACCGATTCAAAATGGCAGCTACAAAAGGGGTGCTCTCTCTCTCTCAAACGCCTGACCTACATTATCCCAAGCCTCTGATCTATGGCACAACACAACAACATGATGAAAGGGGCAAAATTATGTTTTAACCCTCAAACAAATGCTTGCCATTGGTAGCCTCCACCCCGAGTCATTGCACCACGGGTCGGTTCAAAGGATGAGTTTAAATCTAAATATAGGATGAGTATAAGCAAAACTAAAATTAAATAAACATGCAATGAAATCAATGTTTCTGAGAAGAAGGCAATGACGATTATGATCCCAGCGATGCTATTAGCTTATTTGCGGCTTCACAGCAAGAGAGGCGGAACCTCCCTCTTCTCTGACTCATCCACCAGTCCAGAGGCAGGAGAAAAAGGGATGAGACGCTTTTAGAGTTCTGTCTCTGATTTATTGATCAAAGACTGTGAAAAAAACATGCAAAAAATAAAAATGGAAAGATGGAAAACTGGGAAATTTCCTACTAATTACAATAATGGAGTTGTCTGTTCCAAATCCAACTAAACGTCTGTCTGTAGTAAAGGTTCCTGTATGCACTTTGTGCTGATCCTTACCGGTTAATTTCCTTACCGGTTAATTTCCTTACCGGTTAATTTCCTTACCGGTTAATTTCCTTACCGGTTAATTTCTCATATTGACATCACATTTGACTGTTCCATTGGTATGCATGTCTCACGTGTTGATGATTGGGATGACAAGAACGAGGATCAGAGATGATGATTGAGACTGAGGCTTCTAACAACGTGAAGAGATCAGGGCATTCATATGTGAAAAGGCACATGATATGATACATCACTGGCAAGCCAGAAAATAACAGAGATGAATACATTACATTATAATGAGTTATGATTGTTCATACCTATCGTGTAGTTGTGAAAACAGCATCATATTTTAAAGACATAGATGGTTTGGGTAACCATCTGTTATAACAGAGATAATAGCTCTGTGTCGCAGCAATATCCTTCCTACTTACTAAATAGCTCAAGAATATCTGAAGTGTTTCTGAAATTGCAGGGCATTGAAAAAATATCTACGTTTTGTGTGTGTGTGTGTGTGTTGGTAAGAGAGAGCGAGAGAGACAGTGTTGAATTGGCAGACAAGGGAGCCCAGTGGGAGGCCGGTAGTGAAGAGTCTGAGTTGTGTGAACTCTGCTGCTGCTGTTAGACAGGCAGCCCAGTGGGAGGCCGGTAGTGAAGGGTCTGAGCTGTGTGAACTCTGCTGCTGCTCTCAGACAGGCAGCCCAGTGGGAGGCCGGTAGTGAAGGGTCTGAGCTGTGTGAAATCTGCTGCTGCTCTCAGACAGGCAGCCCAGTGGGAGGCCGGTAGTGAAGGGTCTCTGAGCTGTGTGAACTCTGCTGCTGCTCTCAGACAGGCAGCCCAGTGGGAGGCCGGTAGTGAAGGGTCTCTGAGCTGTGTGAACTCTGCTGCTGCTCTCAGACAGACAGCCTAGTGGGAGGCCGGTAGTGAAGGGTCTGAGCTGTGTGAACTCTGCTGCTGCTCTTCAGACAGGCAGCCCAGTGGGAGGCCAGTAGTGAAGGGTCTGAGCTGTGTGAACTCTGCTGCTGCTTTTCAGACTGGGGCATTTTCATGGAAAGCATCTCTTTGGGGCCTGCAGGTTTTCAATACACTCATTTACACATCAAAACGGCCCAGGAAAGGGATAGTGCTGAGGAGGAGTGGGGGAGGGCAGAGGAGGGAACAGCAGCAGGGTAATGAAGGATGCTTTCTTTTCTCTCTTCCCCCCCCCCCCACACACCCTGAGGGGTAGGCAGTGGTTTAGGGCCAGGAGGGAGGGGCTTCGGTGCCATAACGATCGCCTCTCTAATCAGATGCATGACCATAGGAGGGGGATTTCTATTCACACCACCCGCCCAGAAAATCACATAAACACTGTCAGCTCAGTAGTACCTTAACTTTTAATAAACCCACCTTGAAGATAAATCTTATTCACCCAGCCTAAATAGTTCATGTAATACTCCACTGTTTGATAAATCAACTTTCTCCCAGGCAAAAACGAACCAATTACAGATCCCTATGCCATGCTTCTCCAGTCTGAGTCAATACACTGTAGCATAGCTAGAGACATAGACAAGGTAGATACAGTATGTTGAAGTCCCCTTTAATTTTGAACTTTTTCAGATAGGTGCAGAGACAGACAGACCTGTTCTGTCCCACAGACTGCCGTTATAGAAAGATACTAACTCAGGTTAACCCCCTGAGCCTTGTGGTTAAAAAACAACAACAGTGCCTTGGCCAAGCGAAATCTTTCGACTAAGGCCAAGCTTACTCACTCTTGAAATTAAACATTTCTGTAAAAAAAAAAAAAAAATTGTGTGGGGATTCTTTCCAGGGTTGTGCTGATTGGCTGGCACAGGTTCTAGAGTGCTGACCTCAGAAGTGTGTGTGTTACCAGAGGTGTGTGTTTTGCTCTATATATGAAGTAGAGTTCGGAGCAGTCGGATGCTTTTTTACCTGATTCCTCCGATGAATTTCAATTTATTTTTGCTACCACTTTGTTTGTATTTAAATTCAGTTTTACGCTGTTGACCACAGGTAAGGCGCCCCACAGGACACACAGCTCAAACAAACTCTGTTTTAGGTATTCTGGACCCAGCTCCAAACTCCCTTCCATCTACATTGAAGTTGTCACGCCCTGACCGTAGAGATCCTTTTAATTCTCTAATTGGTTAGGTCAGGGTGTGACTAGGGTGGGCAATCTATGTTTTCTATTTCTTTGTTGGCCGGGTATGGTTCCCAATCAGAGGCAGCTGTCTATCGTTGTCTCTGATTGGGGATCATACTTAAGCAGCTTTTTTCCCACCTGTAGTTGGTGGGATCTTGTTTTTTGTGTAGCTGCCTGTGAGCAGCCCAGAACGTCACGTTTAGTTGGCCGGGTATCATTGCTACAACTCCCGTACGGGCTCGGGAGAGACGAAGGCTGAATGTCATGTGTCCTCCGATACACAACCTAACCAGCCGTACTGCTTCTTAACAGAGCGCGCCTCCAACCCGGAAGCCAGCCGCACCAATGTGTCGGAGGCTACACCGTGCACCTGGCAACCTTGGCTAGCGCGCACTGCGCCCGGCCCGCCACAGGAGTCGCTGGTGCGCGATGAGACAAGGAGATCCCTACCGACCAATCCCTCCCTAACCCGGACGACGCTAGGCCACTTGTGCGTTGCCCCACGGACCTCCCGGTCGCGGCCGGTTACGACAGAGCCTGGGCGCGAACCCAGGGACTCTGATGGCACAGCTGGCGCTGCAGTACAGCGCCCTTAACCACTGCGCCACCCGGGAGGCAAGTTTCATATTTATTAAACATGTGGATCTCTAAGTACGCTGGGCCTTGGTCCATTCATTCAGACAATCGTAACAGAAGTTCAGTGGTGTTGTGAGTCTGAACAAGTTTTTCCTCTGGAGACAGCTAGAAAATACACAAGCTACTGGCACTAACATGTTCGGACAGCATTCAATCATGGAACAAGCCTCATTGAACAAGGTTTATAAACAACAAACGGTTGCAAACGCTCCCTGTTACTCCAATCACCGCATGTTGTCTTTGGGGATTTGTTTTCTCTGTCTAGCAACACAAATACATTAAGTACCTCCATATCTCCTAACTCAGCCCTTGTCCTAAACAGACTGCAGTTCCTATCTAATCACAGAAAACACAGGTGGGACTGGCTGTTTTTTAAGAGCAAGTGTTTCACCTCACTGGGTCATGTCACAGAGCGTAATCCCGAGAGGAAGCCAGCAGCTCGTTCAACCGTACGTGAACTGGTGCATGTGGCTTTAACTCCAGTTATTCTGTCCCAGCGACATGCTTCAAAGGAAACTCACACTCACTTTTGATAGTTAAATGTGGTTGGCAATGTCAAGACTTCAGCTCTCTCTGCTAAGCAATGGACAATGTCTATAATGGCCAAGCGAGGAAAACACAGAGGTTAACCCCCATCTACCTCTCCCTCCTTACATATGTGCCCACACACACACACTATAATACAATATGATACTCTGTTCTGCAAAGACTGTCTTCTCAACTTAAATGATTTGGTTAAATTGCTGTAATCTTAAAGTTGATGGTGTCTAACAAAGGTTAAATGAAAAACCACAACACAACACCTCCGTCTATAAAGCTTGACAAAATCTAAACGTTAAAGTGAGCAGCAGTCTGATGTAAATGTAACTCTTGGTCCTCACATCTTTCCATGCCATCACCTCGTGTTGCCTGACACGGAACACAATTACACAGACAGACATAAACAATTACATTTACTGTCAAACACCATGCATCCCAGCAAGCCTGCTGTGAAACAAATGGTCTCTTATATTCGGGTGTGCTTATAATTGACATTGACACCCTAATTTACTGAGAACAGTTGCTGGCAACATAAGGCTTGAATGTGCCAAATTCAAACTGAGACAAAGCCATGCAACCAATGACCAATATGTAGCATGTAGTATGACATTTGTGAAACTTTTTGGTCAAATAGAAATCGTCAATTAATTTCCTCCCAATTCAGGTGTAAAGCGTTGGACTAGTGCTGAGATCTAGATGGCCTACTTCAAATTCCTCCTCCTGGATCAAAGTGCCATGTATTTGCATGGGGATCAAACAGAGAGGAGGACAGGGCACAATAGTGGTTCAGGGAAAGGATTAGCACACCCATTAAATATATTTCTCTGTGAACAGCTCCCGCATGTTAAAAGGATACTTCAGGGTTTTGGCAATGAAGCCCTATATCTACTTCCCCAGAGTCAGATGAACTCTTGAATAGGCCTACCCTTTGTATGTCTCTGCCTGCAGTTTGAAGAAAGTTGCTAACAAGCGTTAGCGCAATGGCTGGACGTCTATGGTAACTGCTAGTATGCTAGTAGATACCATAGACTTCCAGTTATTGCGCTAACGCTGGTTAGCCTTGGATCGGAAAACTGCCTCTGACTTCTTTCATACTGGATGCAGAGACATAATGGTATCCATGAGTTCATCTGACTGGAAGTAGATAAAGGGCTTCATTGTCAAAACCAGGAAGTATCTCTTTAAAGATGATGACCCAAACCTTGAGACTACTTGGATTGCCCCTCTATTCATCTCCAATTCTCTTTGAGGAATAGTGTGTCCATGTTGCTTCCAGGATCTAGCTTATATGCAGTTGAACATATGGCACGCGATTCTCACTGTAGAAAATTGCTTCAAAGCAGGAGAGGAAATTAAGGACCAAATGGTCGACAGGAAAATAAACAACAAATGTTGGCCTTATTGTCCTGTGATAAATGTGTTCAAAGAGGCTTTGGAGTAAGAAGAAATGGGCGTATTAGGCTACAAAAGTTAGGAATATAAACTGTTGCATTTATCCTTATATTGAGAAAAATTCTCCAATTCTCCAAATGATTACAGTTGATATTTGCATGTTGGCATTACCATAGGAATTAGGCTACCTTTCATTTGCAAAAGAGAATGAACCCTACTACAGTCTACTTCACCCAAAAGAGAATGAACCCCACTACAGTCTACTTCACCTAAAACAGAATGAACCCTACTACAGTCTACTTCACCTAAAACAGAATGAACCCCACTACAGTCTACTTCACCTAAAACAGAATGAACCCTACTACAGTCTACTTCACCTAAAACAGAATGAACTCTACTAGTCTACTTCACCTAAAACAGAATGAACCCTACTACAGTCTACTTCACCCAAAAGAGAATGAACCCTACTACAGTCTACTTCACCCAAAAGAGAATGAACCCTACTACAGTCTACTTCACCTAAAACAGAATGAACCCCACTACAGTCTACTTCACCTAAAAGAGAATGAACCCTACTACAGTCTACTTCACCTAAAAGAGAATGAACCCTACTACAGTCTACTTCACCTAAAACAGAATGAACTCTACTACAGTCTACTTCACCTAAAACAGAATTAACCCTACTACAGTCTACTTCAACCAGTCTAGCACATCTGATTAATTCTGGTCGTCCTGGAATAATGACATGAATGAATCATGGATATCTATAGCCATATATAATCTAACAAACTTCTCATTTTGTAAGAATTATATTTATTTATTATAGAGCCAAATTATTATCAAAGACATTGTAAAATTCAATATTTTTTGTCAATGCATTTTCCTCCCAAGTCTCAATATAATTTTCTCAATCAATCCAATGAAACTAAGCCATATTGAAAAATGTATAGGATTCACACTCAATTTAATAATAGTAAATAAACCACGACCAAATGTATACCCAATTGTATTATTCTTAAGAACCCAATAAGAGGCACTGTATTTTCCTTGATGCTCAGTAGTTTACTATTTTAGCCTCATGGATTCATGTTCACTCCAATCAAAACGTGTGAGAAACCAAAGTAAACTTCAATTAAATATATATACAATAAATAGACTGTTTAACATTTAAACTTATTTATGTAGTTATTTATACCCAGTTCGGGGGAGAACAATGCCTCTCCTTTAAAATGTCCATGCAAGGCCTTTTCTGCATTGCAGTTGAGCATCTCTATGCAATACAGTCCACACATCTTGTGTGTTTATAGAGAGCAATACTGAACATTTCCCATTAATACTGAAATAAGGAAAGTTGCACAGAAAAGCAACAATGGACAGTTGAATTATAACTTCTCTCCTTCCTCTCAATCTCAATCTTATTCTTATTCTATATATTACAATGTCACCCCAGTAGCTTCCTGTGTTTAGACAGAGCATTGAATGAACTGCATACTGGTAATATACTGACTGTCAGCGTCAGACATGTGTGGGGCTGTCTGAGTAAGGGTCTGTCTTGGCCATGTTGAGCACCACGGCAGGGGTTTTGTAATGACAGTGTGTGCTGCAGCTCACGCTGCCACAGGGCTTCCTGCTAGTCCTGTCTGATGCCAGCTTCCTGCTGCACAGGCCCTGCCAGGTCTGCAGGGTCTTGGAGCTCCACACCCACACACCACTGGTGATGCCCACCACCAGGGACATGAAGATCTTCAGCATGAACACCACCACAGTGGGCACCGACGACTCCAGGGAGCAGTCCTCGTTCCGGCGCCCGGGGAACGACACGCACTTGACCTCCAGACCTATGAACTTCCAGTAGTCCATGTTAAGCCTCTCGTAGAAGTAGCAGATGATGACGCAGGTGGCGGGCACTGTGTACAGGATGGAGTAGATGCCGATTTTCACCATTAGCTTCTCCAGCTTTTCCGTGTTGGTGCCTTCGGTTTTCATCACCTTGCGGATGTGGAAGAGCGCCACAAAGCCGGTGAGGACGAAGGACGTGCCAATGACCAGGTAGCAGGACAGAGGGATGAGCACAAAGCCGGTGAGCGCTCCAGAGTCCATGCTGCCCACGTAGCACAGACCCGTCAGCTCATCCCCTGCCACCTTCCTCATGGTGAGGATGACGATTGTCTTCAGAGCTGGGATGCCCCAGGCGGCCATGTGGAAGTAGTTGCTGTGGGACTCAATGGCCTCGTGGCCCCACTTCTTACCAGCGGCCAGGAACCAGGTGAGGGTGAGGATGACCCACCAGATGGACGAGGCCATACCGAAGTAGTAGAGGATGAGGAAGACGATGGTGCAGCCTGTGGACTCCAGCCCCTCCTGGATGATGTAGAGCTCGCCATTCTCCCGGTCGCAGGCGATGTTCTCGGCCCCGGCCACCGAGCGGATGATGAAGGCCACAGAGTAGACGTTGTAGCACATGGAGAGGAAGATGATGGGCCGCTCGGGGTACTGGAAGCGGTGGGGGTCCAGGAGGAAGGTGAGAACGGTGAAGGCCGTGGAGACAAAACAGAGTGTTGACCACACTGTCATCCAGATGAAGGCAAAGTCCTTGTCCCGTCTGGACCAGAACACGTCCACTGCAGAGGAGCAGCGAGGAGCACACGACTGGCTCTTCTCCACATAATGGAACTTCTCTGGGTTCTCGCAGGACCCCAGACTGCCCATGGAGCGCCCGTTACTGCTACCCGGTTGCCTGGGCCGAGGGGGAACAAAAGGCATGTCCTCTCCCTTCTTGATATCCGTCTTGGTGTCGTTCTCTGGAGCCTCCATGCACAGCGCGTTGGGGTCATTCTTGGTCGGGAGCCTGGAGCAATCCAGCGAGTCAGGCCATGCGTAGTGGAACTTCTCCATAATGGGTGAGCACTTCTGCCTGGCCTGCTCACACATAGGCCTGCAGGCTGGGATGGAGGTAGACACTTTATCAGTGCACATTGGGGCATAGAGTGAGCAGAGGAAGAAACGAAGGTGCACATCACAGCCGTAATCCACTAGAGGTGCAAACTCATTCAGCTTGATGGCAGCCTCTTTTTGGTTTTCATGGTCCATAAAATTGGGCATTCTGGTCATGTTGTAGCCAATGCCCTGGCACATGGGAATTACTATGGGTTCGCATTTGGCTGGTCTCCCTCGTTCTAGGTCGTATGTTCCTAGCTCCACACTGTAGGCAGCAATCATGAGCGGACACCAGAGAGAAATCAGTATCTTCAAAGGAGACCCCTCCATGCTTATTTTCAGTCATATGATTAGTCTAACAAATAGTTGTATTTGTTCAGACCAAAAATGTAAATTCAAGAGGATATTTCCGTATTATTTTACCATTGTAAGCACAGCCCCAACAAGCGTTAAAAATCCGTTGTTACAAATGCATTCTATGCTGATGCACAACGCAAATGCAGGTAAAATATAACAAAAAATAATTCCAGTAGGTAAACATTAGTCTATGATATATATGTATATATATATATATATATATATTAAAAAAAAAGCTTCCCCAGAATTAATGTTTAAATGTTCTTAGAAGGCAGCCTCCGAGCCAATTCGAGGAAGGCAGAGTTCAATCTAGAAAATGAAGTTCGCAATGAAATGAGAAAATAACGGTGGTGAGCTTAAATAACGTTCATTACAGAAAGTGTTGACTCCTTATCCTTGACTTCTTAATTTCGAATAAAAACTGTTTAAAGCTGACTCGGTGCAGCTATTTGCAGCAGTAGATATATTTCACTCTACCTCGGACAACCGCTCTCCATCCATCGTTTGAGAACACTGAACTTTCTCTTCTATCTGCGGCTCTTACCCGACGCGAGGGTGGGCATTTCCATGACGCGACGCTTCCATCTCGTACCGCCCACCACTGACATGAGAAGCGTCTTTAAGCGCACGCACGACTCTATTAATTCCACATTTCTTTATTTGGGAATTTGAAAGTGGTCAGTGAGGTTAGGATAAATGTTAATATTTTAATAGTGATCATAATCCTTAGGCTACTGTTTTATTTTTTTTACAATAGGCTATGTCCTATTGGGCTACTGAGTGGCACAGCGGTCTAAGGCAATGCATATCAGTGCAAAACGCGTCACTTACAGTCCCTGGTTTGAAACCAGGCTGTATCACATCTGATCGTGATTGGGAGTCCCATAGGGCAGCTCACAATTGGCCCAGCGTCACCCAGCGTAGTTAAATTTAAATGTCCAAATAGTTTATAAGGCATCTTATGAGAGGCTACACATCTTCTGCTTCTGCAATGGTTTAAGTGAGTAGTGAATTGGTCACTATTTATCATACAGTATCACAATGTATATTATTCTCTTTGGTATCACATGTTATGTGGTCAGTGTTTGTGCCTAGGGAAAAAAACTATTGTTACCATCTAGTGGCCGAATGGTAGGCTACAATTGCCCCCTTTGACAGCTCAAATAAGTGTTTGATCTTTTCATTCACTATGTGATATAGCTGACTCTACTCATGCACAAAATCCCATTGATGAGGCTATCTTGGGAAAGGCCAAAGAGAGACCAGAAAATATCAAAGAGACAGGATGATCCAACAGCTTATAATATGACAGTGACGCACAGCATAATAAATTATGGTCTTGGTAAAAATATCAGACATGTTCAAAAACTAGGTGCACATTAGGCCCATGAACTAGGTGCACCTCTGACACATGATGCTAAATCTGAGATGTTTGAGCTTTCAAGGCTACAGTGCCTTGCGAAAGTATTCGGCCCCCTTGAACTTTGCGACCTTTTGCCACATTTCAGGCTTCAAACATAAAGATATAAAACTGTATTTTTTGTGAAGAATCAACAACAAGTGGGACACAATCATGAAGTGGAACGACATTTATTGGATATTTCAAACTTTTTTAACAAATCAAAAAACTGCTGTTCACAAATGCTCTCCATCCAACCTCACTGAGCTCGAGCTGTTTTGCAAGGAGGAATGGGAAAAAATTTTAGTCTCTCAATGTGCAAAACTGATAGACATACCCCAAG